>NC_091154.1:33244653-33295985 GCF_040958095.1 Procambarus clarkii | reverse complement strand
CTCTCTCTCTCTCTCTCTCTGTCTCTCTCCTCTCTCTGTTACTCTCTCTCTCTCTCTCTCTCTCTCTCTCTCTCTCTCTCTCTCTCTCTCTCTCTCTCTCCCTCACCATTACAAATCAACCGATTACAAAAACCGATTCAATTCAATTTTTATATAACCAACGTTATATAAAAAATAAATATTAGTTGTCTAGGGCGTGTGCGTGGGAATACCCAGTACAGAGGTTCGAACCTCCATCACGGCTCCGGCGGATTATCTCATTGATGCCTCACAATAGTGTGATTACTCTCTGTGGATCTACCGCTTCCTACCTCCCTACTAACGGCCTTCACCCCTACCACCCTAATCACCTAATTCCAACAAGTCCCCCCTTCCCATCCCCACCCGACCCCCCCCCCCCTCTCCCACCCCCTCCCACAACCCCATCTAATTCGGGTCCTCATACCCATTTTCTTTATTTTTATTAACATCTTTATTGACAAAATTAATTACAATTTTGCCTAATCTGAGTAATAAGATCTCACTCTAATAAGACCTAATCAATTAGGTCTTATTAGAGTGAGGACAATGTCTGTATTCATGGTACTTCTTGGACCATGACGACCATGGGGCCTGACGGCTGAGTGGACCGCGCTCGGGATTCGTAGCCCTGAGGTTCCGGGTTCGATCCTGTTGGAGGCGTAAACAAATGGGCAGAGTTTCTTTCACCTTCTTGCCCCCTGTTTACCTAGCAGTAAATAGGTACCTGGGAGCTGGACAGCTGCTACGGGCTGCTTCCTGGGGGTGTGTAACAAATAGGAGACCTGGTCGAGGACCGGGCCGCGGGTGCGCTAAGCCCCGAAATCATCTCAAGATAACCTCAAGATAACCACGAACACAACATAACATTGTTCCACAGAGGGAAAACACACACACACACACACACACACACACACACACACACACACACACACACACACACACACACACACACACACACACACACACAAATCCAAGATCCAAGAGTCAATGCTCGATCCTGCAAGCACAAATAGGTGAGTACACACACACACACACACACACACACACACACACACACACACACACACACACACACAGTGTAAGGTGATGAAATTAGGCGAAGGGAGCAGGAGGCTGAACACAAGGTATCATCTGGGAGGTTAAATCCTGCAAGAGTCAAATAGAGAGAAGGATCTGGGGGTTGATATCACACCGAACCTGTCCCCAGAGGTCCACATCAAAAGAATATCATCAGCGGCATATGCTAGACTGGCCAACATAAGAACTGCCTTCAGAAACTTGTGTAAGGAATCTTTCAGAACCCTGTATACCACTTATGTAAGACCAATCCTGGAGTATGCAGCTCCAGCCTGGAGTCCATACCTAGTTAAACACAAGACAAAGTTAGAGAAGATTCAGCGGTATGCCACCAGGCTCGTCCCGGAACTGAGAGGATTGAGCTACGAGGAAAGGCTAAAGGAGCTGAACCTCACATCCCTGGAAAACAGAAGAGTAAGGGGAGACATGATAACCACCTACAAAATTCTCAGGGGAATTGACAGGGTGAATAAAGACAAACTCTTCAGCACGGGTGGGACACGAACAAGGGGACACAGGTGGAAACTTAGTACCCAGATGAGCCACAGAGACGTTAGAAATAATTTTTTCAGTGTCAGAGTAGTTAATAAATGGAATGCACAAGGAAGTGATGTGGTGGAGGCTGACTCCATACACAGTTTCAAATGTAGATATGATAGAGCCCAGTAGGCTCAGGAATATGTACACCAGTTGATTGACAGTTGAGAGGGCGGGACCAAAGAGCCAAAGCTCAACCCCCGCAAGCACAATTAGGTGAGTACAATTAGGTGAGTACACACACGCGCGCAAAAATAGCGGCGTTCCAACACGGGTTTTCGATGTTCCCGAGTGACCGCCGGTGCTTCCAGACCCTGGTAGTGCTTCCAGACCCTGGTAGTGCTTCCAGGCTCCAGAGAACACCGCCAGTTCCGGCCACCTCCTGTCTCTCCTCCTCACCAGCCTCCAAACCCCTCCAACATACCAATTTCTCTGGAAACATACAATTGTACTTTTAAACCAAGTGGTGTTTAGAAAAAAAAACCCTCTGTATTTGCTATTCTTTCTGTAAACAGTGTAGGGTCAGCCAGCAGGCCAGGTCGGGATTTGCATTAAAGAAGAGAGAGCCACGTATAACACTGCCAAAGTGACCCCCCCATTATTAATTGACTGAATTATTATTATTATTATTATTATTATTATTATTATTATTATTATTTGCTATATAAAACTTTAAGCACTGATCACGCCAAAATTTAAAAAAACTCTAACACAAGTATTTATCCCTTAAACCCAACATAGTGTGATGATATGGGTCTATAGATCCTTATAGACATGTTGGCTGTGTTCAAGACGTCATCAACGATCCAGAATGCCAGTAGAGTACATGTACTCTCTCCCCAGCTCGTCCTCTCCAGAGTTTACATAACTAAACTGATGTACTAAATCGCCCGAACCTAACCGAGGCCCCCCCCCCCCACCCACGAATAGAAAACGGGACATTACATCAATTTTAGGGGGCCGATATGATTTTTAGTACATTAATTTTGGGGCTTTAGGGGAAGATTTAGGAGGTAGGAGAGCAGGGAAGAGGGGAAATGGTTGAGCTGGAACTTTTTTTTTTTTTTTAACTTGCTATACGCAGACCCGCCATGACGCTAGGGTAGCCTATTGTCCTCCTCGGCTACCTTCACCTCTACCCCCTGGCTTCCGCCCTCTGGTAATTCCTAGTGTAGGAAACGTTGTTTACCCCCCATTGTCACCCCCCTTCCCCATGTAAGTATAAGTAAGTATTCACGTAAGTATGTGGAGCAGGTAAACTGCAATCCTCCAATAGGAAAGATAAACAGATTGTAGTAACTATCACAAGGAGTAGATTCTAAGACCTGAGAAATGTATGTTATCCCTTACTTTATCGCTACCCTATAAACAAACCCTACCCTACCCTATCCTTCCCTACCCTACCCTACCCGACCCTACCCCACTTCACACAACGAGGCGACGCAAATCATAGAAAATGTTAAAATAAAAAGGCAGGACACATTTTTGCGGTAACTAAAGTAACTGTCTGGAGTGGTCTCCTCTATGGCCATGACCCGAGGCTCCTGCTGCCGCCTGGTGGCACAGGAAGTGCGTTTTCCTGTGCACGCGAGTGACTTTGCGTTCCTGCGCTATGTAAAATTGTAAAGTTAGAGGGGGCATATATTTTCACGAGGACACATTCCTCTCTTAGCATAGTTCTCCCAGGACACGTGTCCTGGGTGTGTGTGTGTGTACTTCCCTAGTTGTATTTGCGGGGGGTTGAGCTCTGACTCTTTGGTCCCGCCTCTCAACTGTCAATCAACTGGTGTACAGATTCCTGAGCCTTCTGGGCTCTATCATATCTACATCTGAAACTGTGTATGGAGTCAGCCTCCACCACATCACTGCCTAGTGCATTCCATTTATTAACTACTCTGACACTGAAAAAGTTCTTTCTAACGTCCCTGTGGCTCATCTGGGTACTAAGTTTCCACCTGTGTCCCCTTGTTCGTGTCCCACCCGTGCTGAAGAGTTCGTCTTTGTTCACCCTCTCAATTCCCCTGAGAATTTTGTAGGTGATTATCATGTCTCCCCCTTTCTCTTCTGTTTTCCAGGGACGTGAGGTTCAGCTCCTTCAGCCTTTCCTCGTAGCTCATGCCTCTCAGTTCCGGGACAAGTCTGGTGGCATACGTGTGTGTGTGTGTGTAATATATCACCTCTTGTGTAGATAGTAGTTTTTGTAACTATGTTCACCCTAGTACAATTATTGCCGTTCTAAGCAATTACATAGTAGAACTTTGTACTATTTTACTATATATTCGGAAGAAAATGAAGCTAAAACCAAACTTAAATATTCCTAAGCCTAGTATAGCACACATATGTACTATTTTAGGTCTCAGATATCGTGTATTAGGCCTAGAAAGGTTAGCTTTCAAAAAGACTTATAGTTAAAATTTTTGTTCGTAATGATTAGAGTATCAGGACGTAAGTATGAGACCAAGTGGAGAAATGTCAGTGGAAAGTATGTCCTGGATAGAGTATACCACTGGGGGGGGCATGATTGATTAACGTTTAATCAGTGCTGGATCAACGTGTATTCAATGGCTTATCAACGTTGGACCAATGTTTAAAAATGATTGAAGCAACATTGGGTCAACGTTGTGGCAACATTGGGTCAACGTTGTGGCAACATTGGGTCAACATTGTAGCAACATTAGGTCAACGTTGTAGCAACATTAGGTCAATTTTTTCTGATTTGCAAGGGCGTATATACCGACCTAGGGTAAACCAACTAAGGGGGATATTCCTACAAAGGGAGATATACCAACTGAGAGGATATACCACCTGGGGAATATAACAACAAGGGGACATGCCTACCAGGAGATATACCAATGGGATATACCTACGGGAAAGATATACCATCTGGGGGATATACCAACGCCCTAGCCTCGTTAACACGTCTAGCGGGAGCAGCACGCTCGCGGAGTAAACGCAGTATTTCAATGTTAAAACAATTTAAGCTTTTCAACTGTTGAGCATGAATATGGCTGGCGGTTTAGACAGGCCGCTCTCTGGTGATACGGGTGACTCGTTGTTTACACGGGAGACTGTTTACACATGCCATTGTTGGTTAGGTTAGATCAGGTTGGCTCCCCTGGTTGAGTTCTATCAGGTTGTTATGGCCCTCTTATGTACGAAGTGACAGGAGGACCAGTCAGCGAGGTGAGGGGAGCACGAGAGGGCACGTCCCGAGAGATGTCTCCATGCTCCTGAAGGAGAGCTGTTCTGAAAAGAATAACTGAAAAAAAAAATTTGTACCACTTACGGGCTATTCATGCCCGTGCCACCTCTTGGGTGACTTAATCTTTATCAATCAATCAATCGGAGAGCTGTTACCTGACACTGCTGGATCTCCTCCAAGTGGCGTTCATATCCCCCGACCGTCCAAGTGGTTGGGCACCATTCCTTTCCCCCGTCCCATCCCAAATCCTTATCCTGACCCCTTCCCAGTGCTATATAATCGTCATGGCTTGGCGTTCTCTCCTGATAGCTCCCCCTCCCCCTTCCTCTTCCTGCATTTCTCCTCTCCCTCTCGCTGTGAGCTCAGGGGTTACCTGTCCCCTCCACGGTATTGTGTGTGTGTGTGTGTGTGTGTGTGTGTGTGTGTACTCACCTAATTGTACTCACCTAATTGTGCTTGCGGGGGTTGAGCTCTGGCTCTTTGGTCCCGCCTCTCAACCGTCAATCAACTGGTGTACAGATTCCTGAGCCTATTGGGCTCTATCATATCTACATTTGAAACTGTGAATGGAGTCAGCCTCCACCACATCACTTCCTAATGCATTCCATTTGCTAACTACTCTGACACTGAAAAAGTTCTTTCTAACGTCTCTGTGGCTCATTTGGGTACTCAGCTTCCACCTGTGTCCCCTTGTTCGCGTCCCACCAGTGTTGAAAAGTTCGTCCTTGTTTACCCGGTCGATTCCCCTGAGGATTTTGTAGGTTGTGATCATGTCCCCCCTTACTCTTCTGTCTTCCAGTGTCGTGAGGTGCATTTCCCGCAGCCTTTCCTCATAACTCATGCCTCTTAGTTGTGTGTGTGTGTGTGTGTGCGTGTGTGTGTGTGTGTGTGTGTGTGTGTGTGTGTGTGTGTGTGTGTGTGTGTGTGTGTGTGTGTGTGTGTGTGTGTGTGTGTGCTTGTGTGTGTGTGTGTGTGTGTCATTTTGGCTCCAGAAGGATTTGCTAAGTCTCTCATGCGTTTTGGAGATCCGTCTGAATCCGGCCAATGAGACGTCATGGAACATGGTTGTGGCGGGGTTGGGGGTAACAGAGTCCGGAACTAAATATTCTTATCGGAACGGTCTTGCACAACCTCCCACTTCGACATAAGGATTCCGCCTCTATAGAAGTGACCAGTGTGTTTCTTATCTCATCTTCCGTCATTTCTAGATGGTTACACACACACTTCTAAACCGCTGCCCTCTCCCTGGGCACGCGTTGCCACAGTACACACACGGTGGGAGGAGTCTGGACACGGACAACATCTGGAGTAGCGGCGACTCCACCGTCCGAGGGGGACCTTACCTACTCTGATTGATGAAGATTAAGCCACTCAAAAGGTGGCACGGGCATGAATAGCCCGTAAGTTACCTACTCTCCAGCAGACCGGGTAAGGAACTCGTGGGAGATACAAAGTCCTTTCTCACTAGACAGCTCACTTAGCTAATTTCTAGTATGATATTTCAATAACCTTTTGTCTAAGAAATTCAACTTAACTGTGAATGTCTTCCAGATCGTCTGGGATATTATCTTGGTTTTCCCCTCTCGCATCTTTCTTGTGATCTTGCAACAGTACAGACTGGATGTATTACTGTCAGAACTATGACAAAATAGAATTGAAACTGAGATAAGCTTCGATCTGTTGTACCACTCTGGCTCTCGCCACATCGTTTCCTAAATCATAAAAACATTCAAAACAGGAAGGGAAGGGAAGGGAAGGGAAGGGAAGGGAAGGGAAGGGAAGGGAAGGGAAGGGAAGGACTTACCCAAACTTCCAGTTCCTCTGAAACTATATCAGATACCAGCTGTGTCTTATGTAATGGTTTACTGATAGATTTAGAAGTGATATCTAGCAATTTCCTGTCTTACTGTCTTAATGGAATGGAAGCACACGATCGTCTTCCCCTGACACTGGATACATGTTTAACACCAGAACCTTTCCAGTGGCCATACTGAGTGTGTGAGAGACGGTCGGAGACTGGGGCTGTTGACTCTTATGCTGTCGTGACGGAGACTACAACTACCTACAAAACTCTACAAACAAAAATACAAAAAACTGCAGAAGCTCTATGAAGTAACTCTCACTTGTCAGCCATTCGGGCAAGCTCTTTCACATCAGTAGGAAATCTCACTAACAAAGTTCTCAAAATATCATTAAGTTGCACAATTGTTTAAACGTATTTACCTAGGCAGAGTTGCACCATTTATCACACTGGTGTGACATTTCCGGCAAATTCAACGCATATTTCTCCTTGCTTTCATTTCATCTGTCTAAACTTCTGCCTCTGTGCTTCGGGAACTAATTCATGTCCCACTAAAATAGTAGATCTTACGTAGTCATAGTTAAAGCTAGACTCTGCGGGGTACTGCTGCATATGTATCTCTCTTGAGCACTTCCTATTAGATGATCTTGTACGATGGATGCCCATTCTTCCTGAGGCCACTCCGTTTCATTGGCCAGTTTTTCGCACTGGGTGAAAAGCTGGTCCACTTGTCTTCGTCAGACACTGGTATTTCACAGCGCTTCATCGCTGCATCAGCACCGGGTTGTGGCGTCCCTCCTCAGTACGGTGTACTTCTGGATGTTCGGCTTTGAAGTTCATGTCATTCATTTGTGCCATACCTTTATCTTCTGTTGTTGCCTGCATCTCTAGTTCAGGTTTTCATAATTCTTTCTCTGCTGCAAACTTTGCTTTCCTATCTCTCTTCTGCTGCAAGCTCTGCTTCCCTTCTCTCTCTTCTGCTGCAAGCCATGCTTTCGTATCTCTCTCTCTTCTGCTGCAAGCTCTGCTTCCCTTTTCTCTCTTCCACAGCAAGCTTTGCTTCCCTATCTCTCTCTCTTCCACTGCAAGCTTTGCTTCCCTATCTCTCTCTCTTCCACTGAAGGCCTTGTTGTCTCTAACACCCTACCACTGCTCTAGGGATGGTCTGATCTAATAAAATGCTTCAAAACCGACTCATCAAACACTTGGCCATCAACCAGGTTGGACTTTAAGCCCATCAACCGCTGGAAGGTTATTGAAACCCACAAAAGTACTTACTGACCAACCAACAAGTATAGTTTTAGCCCTGAAGACTCCAGGAGAGCAGAGTCCAAGACTCTCAGTGTATATTCACCGAGAAGTGGGAAACACTTCTCGGTGTATATATATCCCTTACTCGACCCAGAGTGTAGACCAGGCACCGTGGAGAAAGAACGGGAAGATAAAGAAATCAATAAAAGCAAAAACGATTTATTTAAAGGGGAAACCTAGGCAGAGTAATAGTCTGGCTGTAATGAAAAGTCATATTCACTGCGGGAGGACCAAGTAAAAAGTCTTGGTATCAGTTAGCTGAAGACTAACCAAAGACTAACATTAAAGAACATGCAACATTCCCGCGACCTGTCAAAGAACAAGACGCCACCTTGAGATAGCGTGATAAATAGCTACACAGCCTAGAACTCTCTCAATTCTTTGCATACTCTCCATACTCTATTCTTACTCCATATTCTCTAACGCCTAAGTGCGTAGCCCCAACTAGCTCTGACGACGTGTAGTTAGCCATGGTTAGCTAGTATCGTTAGCTCCTTAATTACCTAGGGTAGCGATACGGGGTCCGCCTGGTGCGCGGGGCGGTCGGTATGGTCTGGCATTGGAGGGCTGCAGGAAACATGGGCGAGTTCCCGCCCGGACGCACGGGGACGCAGGGGGGTCTAAACCAATTGTAACCGTATGTATTAGTGTGTGTACTCACCTAGTTGTGCTTGCGGGGGTTGAGCTCTGGCTCTTTGGTCCCGCCTCTTAACTGTCAATCAACTGGTGTACAGGTTCCTGAGCCTATTGGGCTCTATCATATCTACATTTGAAACTGTGTATGGAGTCAGCCTCCACCACATCACTTCCTAGTGCATTCCATCTGTTAACTACTCTGACACTGAAAAAGTTCCTTCTAACGTCTCTGTGGCTCATGTGGGTACTCAGTTTCCACCTGTGTCCCCTTGTTCGCGTCTCACCATTGTAGAATAGTTTATCCTTGTTTACCCGGTCGATTCCTCTGAGGATTTTATAGGTTGTGATCATGTCTCCCCTTACTATTCTGTCTTCCAGTGTCGTAAGGTGCATTTCCCGCAGCCTTTCCTCATAACTCATGCCTCTTAGTTCTGGGACTAGTCTAGTGGCAAACCTTTGGACTTTTTCCAGCTTCGTCTTGTGCTTGACAAGGTACGGGCTCCATGCTGGGGCCGCATACTCCAGGATTGGTCTTACATATGTTGTGTACAAGATTCTGAATGATTCCTTACACAGGTTCCTGAACGCCGTTCTGATGTTAGCCAGCCTCGCATATGCCGCAGACGTTATTCTCTTTATGTGGGCTTCAGGAGACAGGTTTGGTGTGATATCAACTCCTAGATCTTTCTCTCTGTTCGTTTCATTAAGTACTTCATCTCCTATTCTGTATCCTGTGTTTGGCCTCCTGTTTCCACTGCCTAGTTTCATTACTTTGCATTTACTCGGGTTGAACTGTGTGTGTGTGTGTGTGTGTGTGTGTGTGTGTGTGTGTGTGTGTGTGTGTGTGTGTGTGTGTGTGTGTGTGTGTGTGTGTGTGTGTGTGTGTGTGTGTTACTTCCTACGCCTGCTCTGCGTACACGCCGCCTTAACGACGTCAGGCTGTCAAGTTGCCGAGTGGTCAGCTCACAATCCTGGGGTCCCGGGTTCGATTCCCAAGATATCGGAGACGTTTTTAGACGCGGGGTATCTGCCACGCGACGCCCCTATGCTCACCTTAGGAGGAAGATAGGTAGGTACCCAGGCGCCAATATAGGTGACTGGTGTGTGGGGGGGGGCTGAGTCTTGCGGAAGGGCAGCTTTTTGACTGTGTGGGAGGACATTGATGATCCTAAAATGTTTCCTGTCTCCAGCGGTGTGAAATAATATGAGATGGATTTTGTTTTTTGTTTTTCTTGTCTGAGCCAAGGCCTCGATGGGGTTAGGAAGGTTGCTTGGGTTCGTACGGGTTTTTTGGGGGGCTACGCAAAGCAGTTGCATTTTTTTACGGAGTGGCATGGAGAGAATGGACTGTTAGGAGGAACCATTCAAGGTCGGCCATTTTTAAAGTTGCTCCCAAGTTGAAAGGGCAAGTGGGCAGCGTGCCATAAGGCCGAGGTTGGGGGTACAATGAAGCGAGATTGTCGCCCTTATGACTGGCTGGGGCTTGGCGTGGTGTTGAGGTGGGTCGTGTCTCTCCCTGAGAAGGGGGCCCCGGATGTACATGTGTGTGTACTCACCTAATTGTACTCACCTAATTGTGCTTGCGGGGGTTGAGCTTTGGCTCTTTGGTCCCGCCTCTCAACTGTCAATCAACTGGTGTACAGGTTTCTGAGCCTACTGGGCTCTAGTCTATGTCTAGTCTGGGCTCTATGATGTATGTACCTATGTGTGCCTGCAGGGCAAGCTTTATCTCCTGGGCCCCGCCTTTCAGTTCCCGGTCCTCTGATGCAGAGCTGTGAATGGAGTCGGCCTAATTACCCTAGCTCTTTGAGTTCATTTGACCTGCTAACAACCCTTCGCACTGAAGGAGGGTTCTTCAATATCCCTATGGCCCCCTCTCCTTCTGTTTCTATGCAATTTGTCAATGCTTTGTAAGAATCTTTGATGTCGTGATCATATCACCTCTTGTCACCTATCAATTTCCCTAAAATATATTTTCCATGTGTATGTATTTACTATTTGTGCCTGCAGAATCGAGCTATTAGCTCTTGGACCCCGCCTTTCTCGCCATGTATGTGAGTGCATATGTGTGTGTTTATGTAGCCCAGTTTAGTTTTTTTTATGTGCTGTCCAACTAAAAAAAAAATAGCAATTACGGGCTTCAAACGCAATATGCTTCAAACGCTTCAAACCCACATAAAAAATATAAAAAGCATATCACTATATGTGTGTAAATCACGAAAAATAAACACGTGATTAAAAATGTGACAGTGTCAGACCACGGAGGAAAATTGAAACAAGAATTTCCTTAAGTACTTTCGTATATTAATACTCCTTCTGAAGAAGTATTAATATACGAAAGTACTTAAGGAAATTCTTGTTTCAATTTTCCTCCGTGGTCTGACACTGTCATCTTATATCATATTTATATCTCTATATCTTCATATCATATCTTTAGATTTTATATGATCTTTATATCATATCAAAAAGGCAGATATCACTGAAGCAAGATTATTGAGACCTTTCTTAGCGTTCCCTTATATTTACGACCCCCCCTCCCCCCCCCCCCCCCGATCTCCAGAGCACGTGGGGGATGTTTTGATCTCAGTGAGTACAACTTTGTTTGTCTTTCTTGGGCGCCTGATGGATGAATTGATGCCCTATGGGTTGACGGCGCCGGGCAGGGGGAGGGGGAGGGTGGGATTTAGGATAATGTCCTAGCAAGATAACGTACGATACTGTAAGATATCAAGCACCGTAGTGTACCTACGTGTCCTGCTCGTAAATAATGTTAATGTGACTGTGCAGGACCACTGCCCCTCCCCTCCCCCCCCTCCCCCCCCCCCCCCCCCCTCCTCCCATACGTGGATGTAATTATAAAGAAGGCTTGTATGACTTGAGCCATTACGGGTTATTCATGCCCATGCCACCTCTTGTGGTGGCTTAATCTTCATCAGTCAATCGACTTGAGCTCACGGGAGACGTCTCCCGTCACGCAGGGTGCAGTTGCACTTCCACAGATCTCCAGTATCAGCGCTTGATACTGGTAATGGCTCAAAAGGGCCACCACTTACGGGCTATTCATGCCCGTGCCATCTTTTGGGTGGCTTAATCTTTATCAATCAATCTTGAGCTGTCCCCCCCCCCTCCACTTGTGTATGTGGGATCGTGGTATCAACAGTTTGCTCTGACACGGACGCTGTTAAGCCCTGTTAGTGATTCAAGGTTAATTGGTCGTCATTCGTGTACTGCACCACCAGTGGTAGTGACGGGGGGGGGGGGGGGGAGGGGAAGTGGAGTCGTCCAGGCAGTATAGTTGGCTTAGAGGATATTCCTTTATTTCTCTAGGTGAATTGCATTAGAATAGACGGTTTAAGCAACATTATAGATCAGTTTATGGCAGTCTATAATGTTGCTTAAACCGTGCCATTGAAGACTTTTGGCGCCGTGGAGAGAGGAGGAGGGGGGGGGGGACGAACCTGCTGCATGGGTAACAGCTTTTCCTCCCCCCCCCCACCTTTCTGTATCAACCTACCCTGGCTCTGTGCCCTGGAGAGGCCACTCCCGAGACTGATGGATGCCTTATGGTCATCAGAGTCGCAATGTAACAGGTGTTTAGAGGTGTAAAGAACCTCTTAGGTTCTAACTCTTAGGTTATAACTCTTAGTTTCTAACTCTTAGGTTCTAACTCTTAGGTTCTTAGGTTCTCTTAGGTAACCTTCCCTCCCCAATTATGCTCTGCTCTCATGGGGGGGGGGATGCTGCTGTGAGTCAGTAACTGTACACAAGGAACACTCTTGCACCTGAGACGAGTCGTGTTGCAGAGTCAGTTTCGTTACGAATCTTGCAAACTTCTTTGTAAGTTCATTTGTTGTGCTTTAACAAAAGAGAGAGAGATGCCATGCCGGTGCTGCAAACTCTTGATCTGGCGTGACGTAAAGGTCATCTCCTCTAAGTTTAGCTGAGATGAGGCCACTAGGCTATGTAACACTGTGCTACGTTACGTAACATTGAGCTACATAACACTGCACTATGTTAGGTAACACTGCGCTACGTTACGTAACATTGAGCTACATAACACTGCGCTATGTTAGGTAACACTGCGCTACGTTACGTCATTGATACGTCGGGGGGGGGGGGGGGGTGTCACGTGTTCAGTCATCAAGACGTCAAGTTACGGCCGGCGCGTCACTCTACGTTCGGACAGGTGGGCTGACTCCGGACAGGTGGGCTGACTCCGGACAGGTGGGCTGACTCCGGACAGGTGGGCTGACTCCGGACAGGGAACAAGCCCGACACGGGCGGACACCTCAGGTGATGAAGCTATCTTGAAGCTTTCTTAGCTTGAAGCTTAGTCCAAGCTGGTTATCTTGAGGTTATCTTGAGTTGATTTCGGGGCTTTAGTGTCCCCGCGGCCCGGTCCTTGACCAGGCCTCCACCCCCAGGAAGCAGCCCGTGACAGCTGACTAACACCCAGGTACCT
The DNA here is from genome assembly GCF_040958095.1 of Procambarus clarkii. NCBI lineage: Eukaryota > Metazoa > Arthropoda > Malacostraca > Decapoda > Cambaridae > Procambarus > Procambarus clarkii. Next base: position 33,282,938 of record NC_091154.1, on the reverse strand, counting down.
ATTTACTGCTAGGTAACAGGGGCATTCAGGGTGAAAGAAACTGCCCATTTGTTTCTGCCTCGTGCGGGAATCGAACCCGCGCCACAGAATTACGAAGCTTTCCAGTATGTCCCAGAAATCGCGTGTGAATGAAGTGTGTGTGGGGGGGGGGGGAGAGGAGAGGGGGGTAGGGGGGGTGTGGTGTCTGTTCCGGTGTGTGGGGTGGGGGTCATGGTGGGGGGTGGGGTCGTTTGGCCCTGACCCGCCACCGTGACCCCTCAGGTCCCCCCCCCCCCCTCGACACTCCTAATCACCCTCCGTTTTCGCCTTTGACAGCAACAACCTTGTTAGTGTGTAGGGTGACCCCCAGGTGTGGTGTGTGTAGGGTGACCCCCAGGTGTGGTGTGTGTAGGGTGACCCCCAGGTGTGGTGTGTGTAGGGTGACCCCCAGGTGTGGTGTGTAGGGTGACCCCAGGTGTGGTGTGTATGGGTGACCCCCAGGTGTGGTGTTTAGGGTGACCCCCAGGTGTGGTGTAGGGTGACCCCCAGGTGTGGTGTGTGTAGGGTGACCCCCAGGTGTGGTGTGTAGGGTGACCCCCAGGTGTGGTGTGTAGGGTGACCCCCAGGTGTGGTGTGTAGGGTGACCCCCAGGTGTGGTGTGTGTAGGGTGACCCCCAGGTGTGGTGTGTGTAGGGTGACCCCCAGGTGTGGTGTGTAGGGTGAACCCAGGTGTGGTGTGTATGGGTGACCCCCAGGTGTGGTGTTTAGGGTGACCCCCAGGTGTGGTGTAGGGTGACCCCCAGGTGTGGTGTGTGTAGGGTGACCCCCAGGTGTGGTGTGTAGGGTGACCCCCAGGTGTGGTGTGTGTAGGGTGACCCCCAGGTGTGGTGTAGGGTGACCCCCAGGTGTGGTGTGTAGGGTGACCCCAGGTGTGGTGTGTGTAGGGTGACCCCAGGTGTGGTGTGTGTAGGGTGACCCCCAGGTGTGGTGTGTAGGGTGACCCCCAGGTGTGGTGTGTAGGGTGACCCCAGGTGTGGTGTGTAGGGTGACCCCCAGGTGTGGTGTGTGTAGGGTGACCCCCAGGTGTGGTGTGTAGGGTGACCCCAGGTGTGGTGTGTAGGGTGACCCCAGGTGTGGTGTGTGTAGGGTGACCCCAGGTGTGGTGTGTGTAGGGTGACCCCAGGTGTGGTGTGTGTAGGGTGACCCCAGGTGTGGTGTGTAGGGTGACCCCAGGTGTGGTGTGTAGGGTGACCCCAGGTGTGGTGTGTAGGGTGACCCCAGGTGTGGTGTGTAGGTTGACCCCAGGTGTGGTGTGTAGGGTGACCCCAGGTGTGGTGTGTGTAGGGTGACCCCAGGTGTGGTGTGTGTAGGGTGACCCCCAGGTGTGGTGTGTATGGTGACCCCAGGTGTGGTGTGTAGGGTGACCCCAGGTGTGGTGTGTGTAGGGTGACCCCCAGGTGTGGTGTGTAGGGTGACCCCCAGGTGTGGTGTGTGTAGGGTGACCCCCAGGTGTGGTGTGTAGGGTGACCCCCAGGTGTGGTGTGTAGGGTGACCCCAGGTGTGGTGTGTAGGGTGACCCCAGGTGTGGTGTGTGTAGGGTGACCCCCAGGTGTGGTGTGTAGGGTGACCCCCAGGTGTGGTGTGTAGGGTGACCCCCAGGTGTGGTGTGTGTAGGGTGACCCCCAGGTGTGGTGTGTGTAGGGTGACCCCCAGGTGTGGTGTGTAGGGTGACCCCAGGTGTGGTGTGTATGGGTGACCCCCAGGTGTGGTGTTTAGGGTGACCCCAGGTGTGGTGTAGGGTGACCCCCAGGTGTGGTGTGTGTAGGGTGACCCCCAGGTGTGGTGTGTAGGGTGACCCCCAGGTGTGGTGTGTGTAGGGTGACCCCCAGGTGTGGTGTAGGGTGACCCCCAGGTGTGGTGTGTAGGGTGACCCCAGGTGTGGTGTGTGTAGGGTGACCCCAGGTGTGGTGTGTGTAGGGTGACCCACAGGTGTGGTGTGTAGGGTGACCCCCAGGTGTGGTGTGTAGGGTGACCCCAGGTGTGGTGTGTAGGGTGACCCCCAGGTGTGGTGTGTGTAGGGTGACCCCCAGGTGTGGTGTGTAGGGTGACCCCAGGTGTGGTGTGTAGGGTGACCCCAGGTGTGGTGTGTGTAGGGTGACCCCAGGTGTGGTGTGTGTAGGGTGACCCCAGGTGTGGTGTGTGTAGGGTGACCCCAGGTGTGGTGTGTAGGGTGACCCCAGGTGTGGTGTGTAGGGTGACCCCAGGTGTGGTGTGTAGGGTGACCCCAGGTGTGGTGTGTAGGGTGACCCCAGGTGTGGTGTGTGTAGGGTGACCCCAGGTGTGGTGTGTGTAGGGTGACCCCCAGGTGTGGTGTGTATGGTGACCCCAGGTGTGGTGTGTAGGGTGACCCCAGGTGTGGTGTGTGTAGGGTGACCCCCAGGTGTGGTGTGTAGGGTGACCCCCAGGTGTGGTGTGTGTAGGGTGACCCCCAGGTGTGGTGTGTGTAGGGTGACCCCCAGGTGTGGTGTGTAGGGTGACCCCAGGTGTGGTGTGTATGGGTGACCCCCAGGTGTGGTGTTTAGGGTGACCCCCAGGTGTGGTGTAGGGTGACCCCCAGGTGTGGTGTGTGTAGGGTGACCCCCAGGTGTGGTGTGTAGGGTGACCCCCAGGTGTGGTGTGTGTAGGGTGACCCCAGGTGTGGTGTAGGGTGACCCCCAGGTGTGGTGTGTAGGGTGACCCCAGGTGTGGTGTGTGTAGGGTGACCCCAGGTGTGGTGTGTGTAGGGTGACCCCCAGGTGTGGTGTGTAGGGTGACCCCCAGGTGTGGTGTGTAGGGTGACCCCAGGTGTGGTGTGTAGGGTGACCCCCAGGTGTGGTGTGTGTAGGGTGACCCCCAGGTGTGGTGTGTAGGGTGACCCCAGGTGTGGTGTGTAGGGTGACCCCAGGTGTGGTGTGTGTAGGGTGACCCCAGGTGTGGTGTGTGTAGGGTGACCCCAGGTGTGGTGTGTGTAGGGTGACCCCAGGTGTGGTGTGTAGGGTGACCCCAGGTGTGGTGTGTAGGGTGACCCCAGGTGTGGTGTGTAGGGTGACCCCAGGTGTGGTGTGTAGGGTGACCCCAGGTGTGGTGTGTGTAGGGTGACCCCAGGTGTGGTGTGTGTAGGGTGACCCCCAGGTGTGGTGTGTATGGTGACCCCAGGTGTGGTGTGTAGGGTGACCCCAGGTGTGGTGTGTGTAGGGTGACCCCCAGGTGTGGTGTGTAGGGTGACCCCCAGGTGTGGTGTGTGTAGGGTGACCCCCAGGTGTGGTGTGTAGGGTGACCCCCAGGTGTGGTGTGTAGGGTGACCCCAGGTGTGGTGTGTAGGGTGACCCCAGGTGTGGTGTGTGAAGGGTGACCCCCAGGTGTGGTGTGGGTAGGGTGACCCCCAGGTGTGGTGTGTGTAGGGTGACCCCAGGTGTGGTGTGTGTAGGGTGACCCCAGGTGTGGTGTGTGTAGGGTGACCCCAGGTGTGGTGTGTGTAGGGTGACCCCCAGGTGTGGTGTGTAGGGTGACCCCAGGTGTGGTGTGTAGGGTGACCCCCAGGTGTGGTGTGTAGGGTGACCCCCAGGTGTGGTGTGTAGGGTGACCCCCAGGTGTGGTGTGTAGGGTGACCCCCAGGTGTGGTGTGTGTAGGGTGACCCCCAGGTGTGTGGTGTAGGGTGACCCCAGGAGAGGGGGGTCATCTCTCCCCGGGTCCCGACCCCCGGTCAGTAGCCTGAGTATTGCGGTGATATATTGGCCCTAACCTAACCTTGCGATGATTTCGGGGCTCAACGTCCACGCGGCCCGGTCGTCGACCAGGCCCTCCCCCTGGTTGCTGGACTGTGTCAACCAGGCTGTTGGAGGCGGCTGCTCGTAGCCTGACGTATGAATCACAGCCTGGTTGATCTATGGAAAGGATCGAGGCGGTGCGCAGGCTCAAGGTGTCCTTCAGGAGGTATGAAACAGTTTCCTGAGGCCCTCGGGGTGGGCTCCGTGGGTGTAATTACCTAAGGGTAGTTACAGGATGAGAGCTACGCTCGTGGTGTCCCGTCTTCCCAACACTCTTTGTCATACAACGCTTTGGAATTACTGACGGTCTTGGCCTCCACCACCTTCTCGCCTAACTTGTTCCAACCGTCTACCACTCTGCGAAAGTGAATTTTCTTATATTTCTTCGGCATCTTTGTTTAGTTAGTTTAAATCTTTGACCTCTTGTTCTCGGAGTTCCGGGTCTCAGGAATTCTTTTCTATCAACTTGATCAATTCCTGTTACTATTTTGAACGTAGTGATCATATCACCTCTTTTTTTCTTCTGTCTTCTAGTTTTGGCATATTTAATGCCTCTAACCTCTCCTCGTAGCTCTTGCCCTTCAGTTCTGGGAGCCACTTAGTAGCATGTCTTTGCACCTTTTCCAGTTTGTTGGTGTGCTTCTTAAGATATGGGCACCACACAACCGCTGCATATTCTAGCTTTGGTCTAACAAAAGTCGTGAACAATTTCTTTAGTATATCGCCATCCATGTATTGAAAAGCAATTCTGAAGTTAGAAAGCGTGGCATAGGCTCCTCGCACAATGTTCTTTATGTGGTCCTCAGGTGATAGTTTTCTATCTAGAACCACCCCTAGATCTCTTTCTTTATCAGAATTCTTTAAAGATTTCTCACATAATATATAGGTTGTGTGGGGTCTATGTTCTCCAATTCCACATTCTATAACATGGCATTTATTAACATTAAATTTCATTTGCCAATTGGTTCTCCAAATACTTATTTTGTCCAGGTCTTCTTGAAGGGCATGACAATCATCTAAGTTACTTATCTTCCCTATTATCTTAGCATCATCAGCAAACATGTTCATATAATTCTGTATACCAACTGGTAGATTGTTTATGTAGACAACGAACATAAGCGGTGCAAGAACTGAACCCTGTGGTACTCCACTTGTAACATTTCTCCAGTCCGATACATTTCCTCTGATTACTGCCCGCATTTTTCTGTCAGAAAATTTTTCATCCGTGTTAGAAGCCTACCTGTCACCCCTTCAATATGTTCATATTCATATTACTCACCTAGTTGTGCTTGCAGGGGTTGAGCTCTGGCTCCTTGGTCCCACCTCTCAACTGTCAATCAACAGGTGTACAGATTCCTGAGCCTACTGGCCTCTATCATATCTACACTTGAAACTGTGTATGGAATCAGCCTCCGCCACATCACTCCCTAATGCATTCCATTTGTCATCTACTCTGACACTAAAAAAGTTCTTTCTAATATCTCTGTGGCTCATTTGGGCACTCAGTTTCCACCTGTGTCCCCTTGTGTTAAATAGCCTGTCTTTATCTATCCTCTCAATTCCTTTGAGAATCTTGTATGTGGTGATCATGTCGCCCTTAACTCTTCTGTCTTCCAGGGACATGAGGTTTAATTCCTCGTACCTCATACCCTTCAGTTCGAGCACTAGTCTAGTGGCAAATCTTTGAACCTTTTTCCAGTTTAGTCTTATGCTTGACTAGATATGGACTCCATTCTGGAGCTGCATACTCCAGGATTAGTCTGACGTATGTGGTATACAAAGTTTTACCTTATAACCTAACCTAACCTTCCCCAAGTCAGCTACCGGCGGCGTAAGGGAAGGTTGGGGGCGGGGGGGGGGGGGGAGGTGAGATAGAAACGGCCTATAGGCCTCTGTTTTGTTTTGGAATATATTTTATAATCTCAATAAAGATCCTTGGAATACCGTCGGGTAGTGGGGGCCCCGCGTCAGTCACCAACCCCTTTATTACGACATTGTTTGTACGAAACGATTATGTGTCGTCCTCGGCTGCCTCACCAGAGAGAGAGAGAGAGTGTGAGTGAGTGATGAGTGAGTGAGTGAGAGAGAGAGAGAGAGAGAGAGAGAGAGAGAGAGCAGACAAAGACTCTGCTCCGCAGGTTGACAGGGCCCAGGGTAAATAACAGAGCATGTTCTACTTAACTATATTTTGTTCAGTGAGATGTTGTTTACAATTAGGGTGAGGTGACTACGTCTTAAATGTGCGTGTGTGTGTGTGTGTGTGTGTGTGTGTGTGTGTGTGTGTGTGTGTGTGTGTGTGTGTGTGTGTGTGTGTGTGTGTGTGTGTGTGTAGCAGGAAACAAACAGTACAGCACACTGGGGCTGAGAAGCGTGACCCAGAGGTGAGACCCAGGAGCCCAGGAAAGGAAGCTCTTCCCACTACACTCCCACTTTTTGTCTTTAGGAAGAGTGGGGGGGGGGAGAGTAAGGAGGATGGAGAGGCACATGTGAAGGGAAATGTTTAGAAATGGGATATATAGTAAGAGTTATGACAGGAGGCGGGCTGTCCCCCTTGCTGACACGATGTGTGGGTGTTGACAGCTAAGCTAAGCTGGCTCCCTCTTGTCAGGGAGCTGTGAGTGTGTGAGAGGTTCTACACATGTGTTTCACCATATATGGATGTCTATAGATGAACAATGTGTAGCATTCATATATATGCGTCTCATCTTGGGCCACCAGCTGTGGGAGTGGGGCGTCTCATCTTGGGCCACCAGCTGTGGGAGTGGGGCGTCTCATCTTGGGCCACCAGCTGTGGGAGTGGGGCGTCTCATCTTGGGCCACCAGCTGTGGGAGCGGGGCGTCTCATCTTGGGCCACCAGCTGTGGGAGCGGGGCGTCTCATCTTGGGCCACCAGCTGTGGGAGCGGGGCGTCTCATCTTGGAGTAATCTTTCTAACATTGGGTCCTCTAACATTTCGATGGTGTTCCACACCCTGATGGCTTGGTGCTGCAGTCTGATGTTTAGTGGCTGTATGTTCAGGAGTTCGTGGAGCTCCTGGATTGTCAGATCATATGGTGGACGGTGTTTTGCTGCTCTCCTTAGCGCCTTATTTTGCACTGCTTACAGTTTCTGCATGTTAGTTTCCTTTAAGATGTGCAGTGGTACTGGGGGATACTCTAGATGCGGCCGAACTAGAGCCTTATATAGGTGGATCTGAATGTTAGTACTGAGGCTTCGGAATCTCCTCAGTTTTCCTAAGGCTTTCGTTGTTTCGTTAACTCTATTATTGACGTTAATTTTTATACCTTTTCTATTTTATGTTCCAGTATTCTGCCTACATTCGCATATTGGATGGGCGGTTGTCAAGGTTAATGTGGTCTGAGAATATTTTTGCAATGTGTATTATCTGGAACTTTAGTTTATCTGTACTTATTTTCTCAAGTTGTTTCTGAATTCACTTGCTGCCTTGGTCTCGTCGGCTAGTAGCGGCTTTGATGGTCCCGGTTGGCATATTATTTGGGTGACATCGTCAGCGTATGTGATATATTCTCCATGTTGGGGGGGGGGGTAGGTCAGCTGTATATGTGTTGAATAGCGTGGGGGAGAGGCAGCTGCCCTTGTGGTACTCCACTTTTTAGTTCTATTATGTCGGCCAAGTAGCTGCCGATATTGAGCCTAGCAGTTCTATTGTCTATAAAGCTGCAGACTTTGGCAGCAATTAATGGAAGCCTTATCTCCGACATCCTTGTATTTTAGGCCTATAGTGCCAGACTTTGTCAAAAGCTCTCGAAACATCTCTGAGCACAATATTGCATAGATCTTTTTTCGACATGTCATAGGCTATGTGCTCGTAGATCATAGCTACAGCTGTATCCCTCCCCACAACAATACCCCCCCTCCCCCCCCCCCTGGTGGCTGTTGGTTCGTGAAGAAGGGGGGTATGATGGCTAGGGTTGGGGGGGGCGTCCCTTGGGTTACCCCAGGGGAACTACCGGTTTGGAAATACCTGTCATAGGAAGTATATATTCCCACCTTCCTCCCCAGCCAATCAACCTTCCCCACCCCCCCTCCCCCTCCCACCTCCCCCTCCCCCTCCCCCCTCCCCCCTCCCCCCTCCCCCACACCCTCCTTGGTCTCCTTCCTGTCTTTTCTCCACCACAATTACCAACTGGAAAAAAAAGAATAATAAAAAGGGAATTGACGTCTTGAGACATTTGGCCAAGAAGGTCAGAGTTGGGGCAGCAGCGTGACCCCCCCCCCCTCAGCGTGACCCCGCCTATAGCGTGACCTCTCGGCGTGACCCGCAGCGTGTCGGTAGTTACACCTGACTAGGTTACAACCCTCTGGGAACTGGCCAATTCCACTTGACCCTCCACTGCCCACCCAGTTCCCCCCCCCCCCCTCCTCACAAAACAGGTGTCCCCGAATTTATCCACAGCTGTTGTAGTAATCCCGGAACAGCCGTGTCCACCTCTCCGTTCTCCACAGACACAGGATACATAGTAACACGTGTCCTCACTACATATTGTCCACGGGAAGACGCATAATACATAGCGACAAGTGTCACAATGTATCACCTGTCAGCGCAGTGCAGTTTTCTTCCGCCCTATTTGCTGAACTGCCTACAGATGTTCAGGAACAGGTCTCACAGAGGCCTCCCTAGGCCTAGAGGGAACTGTAGAAGGCCTATTGGCCTGTAGGCAGCTGCTACTGTTTCTATCTATGGTTTTTTAACATTTCATCCGTAGAGGCGGTGTTGGAGAGTATGCACCTCCACCATGCCCATGACGATGGTGTGTTTGGGGGAGGAGGGGGGGGGGGGAGGGGAGGGGAGGGGAGGGGGAGAGGGGGTGAACACATGAACAATGGGATGACACATGTGTTCATTAGCGGCGGTTACCCGGCGGTGCTCGGGTCACGAAGGCCACAGCTGCACTACACACACACACACACACACACACACACACACACACACACACACACACACACACACACACACACACACACACACACACACACACACACACACAATCTTCATCACTGAAACAACTAGCTTCACTGTCACCCGCTGGGTGACCCCTCATCTACAACTATCTACGTCACTATCCATCCCTCTCTTTCATCTTTCATTATCTCCAGCATCATCATCATCATCCTTCACCATTTTCTCCCCTTCTCCTTCATCACTGTAACCATTTTCATTTTCACACAACATCTTCGTCACTGTAACCCCAAGGCTCACCCCCCCCCCCACGGTATCCTCGCTACTGTGAGCACCTTCACTACACTGTCCCCTCCCCCCCCATCACTATACACTATCAACACGTCACTGGCTTCAGTTGTGTGAGAGATGTTGTTGCTTAAGATTCGCTACCCAGAACAAAATGTTCCAAGTAGCACGGGCTCTGGTGAGCCCGTAGTTGTGTATGAGAGAGCGCCACTGACACTCGCTTCTACGTCGTTTTCACAGTGGATGAATCTGGTGAGGATGGAGGATCTGGTATTTAGCGAGGCTGGAATATGGTATCAAGTTCGGGGTGGGGGGGGGGGGGGGGGGAGGGAAGGGAACTATGAGGAGGAAGCGCCAAGCCATTACGACTATATAGCACTGGGAAAGGGTCAGGATAAGGATTTGGGGATGGAACGGGGGAAAGGAATGGTACCCAACCACTTGGACGGTCGGGGATTGAACACCGACCTGCATGAAGCGAGACCGTCGCTCTACCGTCCAGCCCTAGTGGTTGGGCCAGGGGGGGGGGGAAGGTCGACCCATTGACCTCCCTATGACCATTACCCATACACCCATCAGTCACCCTTCATAGTTTGGTGAGGGGGAGCCCCCCATTACCTGGTTTCCAGCATTGTACCATCACAGTTCCTATTTTATACAAATAATAGATCGGGTGGAAGGTATCGTTGTGGTGATGGGGGCGTGTCTGTAGTGGTGATGGGGGGGCGTGTCTGTAGTGGTGATGGGGGGGCGTGTCTGTAGTGGTGATGGGGGCGTGTCTGTAGTGGTGAGGGGGCGTGTCTGTAGTGGTGAGGGGGCGTGTCTGTAGTGGTGAGGGGGCGTGTCTGTAGTGATGGGGGGCGTGTCTGTAGTGGTGAGGGGGCGTGTCTGAAGTGGTGATGGGGGGGCGTGTCTGTAGTGGTGATGGGGGCGTGTCTGAAGTGGTGATGGGGGGGCGTGTCTGTAGTGGTGATGGGGGCGTGTCTGAAGTGGTGATGGGGGCGTGTCTGTAGTGGTGATGGGGCGTGTCTGTAGTGGTGAGGGGGCGTGTCTGTAGTGGTGATGGGGCGTGTCTGTAGTGGTGATGGGGGGGCGTGTCTGTAGTGGTGAGGGGGCGTGTCTGTAGTGGTGAGGGGGCGTGTCTGTAGTGGTGATGGGGGGCGTGTCTGAAGTGGTGATGGGGGGGCGTGTCTGTAGTGGTGATGGGGGCGTGTCTGTAGTGGTGAGGGGGCGTGTCTGTAGTGGTGAGGGGGCGTGTCTGTAGTGGTGAGGGGGCGTGTCTGTAGTGGTGAGGGGGCGTGTCTGTAGTGGTGAGGGGGCGTGTCTGTAGTGGTGAGGGGGCGTGTCTGTAGTGGTGAGGGGGCGTGTCTGTAGTGGTGAGGGGGCGTGTCTGTAGTGGTGAGGGGGCGTGTCTGTAGTGGTGAGGGGGCGTGTCTGTAGTGGTGAGGGGGCGTGTCTGTAGTGGTGAGGGGGCGTGTCTGTAGTGGTGAGGGGGCGTGTCTGTAGTGGTGAGGGGGCGTGTCTGTGGTGGTGAGGGGGCGTGTCTGTAGTGGTGATGTGGCGTGTCTGTAGTGGTGATGGGGCGTGTCTGTAGTGGTGAGGGGGCGTGTCTGTAGTGGTGAGGGGGCGTGTCTGTAGTGGTGAGGGGGCGTGTCTGTAGTGGTGATGGGGCGTGTCTGTAGTGGTGAGGGGGCGTGTCTGTAGTGGTGAGGGGGCGTGTCTGTAGTGGTGAGGGGGCGTGTCTGTAGTGGTGAGGGGGCGTGTCTGTAGTGGTGAGGGGGCGTGTCTGTAGTGGTGAGGGGGCGTGTCTGTAGTGGTGAGGGGGCGTGTCTGTAGTGGTGAGGGGGCGTGTCTGTAGTGGTGAGGGGGCGTGTCTGTAGTGGTGAGGGGGCGTGTCTGTAGTGGTGATGGGGGCGTGTCTGTAGTGGTGATGGGGGGCGTGTCTGTAGTGGTGAGGGGGCGTGTCTGTAGTGGTGAGGGGGCGTGTCTGTAGTGGTGATGGGGGGCGTGTCTGTAGTGGTGAGGGGGCGTGTCTGTAGTGGTGAGGGGGCGTGTCTGTAGTGGTGAGGGGGCGTGTCTGTAGTGGTGATGGGGGCGTGTCTGTAGTGGTGAGGGGGCGTGTCTGTAGTGGTGATGGGGGCGTGTCTGTTGTGGTGATGGGGGGCGTGTCTGTAGTGGTGAGGGGGCGTGTCTGTAGTGGTGAGGGGGCGTGTCTGTAGTGGTGATGGGGGGCGTGTCTGTAGTGGTGATGGGGGGGCGTGTCTGTAGTGGTGATGGGGGGGCGTGTCTGTAGTGGTGATGGGGGGCGTGTCTGTAGTGGTGATGGGGGCGTGTCTGTAGTGGTGATGGGGGGGCGTGTCTGTAGTGGTGAGGGGGGCGTGTCTGTAGTGGTGAGGGGGCGTGTCTGTAGTGGTGATGGGGGGCGTGTCTGTAGTGGTGATGGGGGCGTGTCTGTAGTGGTGAGGGGGCGTGTCTGTAGTGGTGATGGGGGGGCGTGTCTGTAGTGGTGATGGGGGCGTGTCTGTAGTGGTGAGGGGGCGTGTCTGAAGTGGTGAGGGGGGGCGTGTCTGTAGTGGTGAGGGGGCGTGTCTGTAGTGGTGAGGGGGCGTGTCTGTAGTGGTGATGGGGGGGCGTGTCTGTAGTGGTGATGGGGGCGTGTCTGTAGTGGTGAGGGGGCGTGTCTGTAGTAGTGGTGAGGGGGCGTGTCTGTAGTAGTGGTGAGGGGGCGTGTCTGTAGTAGTGGTGAGGGGGCGTGTCTGTAGTAGTGGTGAGGGGGCGTGTCTGTAGTAGTGGTGAGGGGGCGTGTCTGTAGTAGTGGTGAGGGGGCGTGTCTGTAGTAGTGGTGAGGGGGCGTGTCTGTAGTAGTGGTGAGGGGGCGTGTCTGTAGTAGTGGTGAGGGGGCGTGTCTCTAGTAGTGGTGAGGGGGCGTGTCTGTAGTAGTGGTGAGGGGGCGTGTCTGTAGTAGTGGTGAGGGGGCGTGTCTGTAGTAGTGGTGAGGGGGCGTGTCTGTAGTAGTGGTGAGGGGGCGTGTCTGTAGTAGTGGTGAGGGGGCGTGTCTGTAGTAGTGGTGAGGGGGCGTGTCTGTAGTAGTGGTGAGGGGGCGTGTCTCTAGTAGTGGTGAGGGGGCGTGTCTGTAGTAGTGGTGAGGGGGCGTGTCTGTAGTAGTGGTGAGGGGGCGTGTCTGTAGTAGTGGTGAGGGGGCGTGTCTGTAGTAGTGGTGAGGGGGCGTGTCTGTAGTAGTGGTGAGGGGGCGTGTCTGTAGTAGTGGTGAGGGGGCGTGTCTGTAGTAGTGGTGAGGGGGCGTGTCTCTAGTAGTGGTGAGGGGGCGTGTCTGTAGTAGTGGTGAGGGGGCGTGTCCGTGGAGGAGAGCCAACACCTTCCCTCATCTAACAATAAGGTTTAACATGTATCAACACAACATAGAACACGGAATAAACTAATATAAATTAACTTTAGATACAGAAAACGTCCTGGGTAAATACAAGAACTGGTCAGAGACTGGGCCCCCTGGGGACGTTGATCCTCGAAACCTTAGAAAAACAAAGTAACCCACAAGGTAAGTCTATCCTCCCCCGGGGACGATAGACTTCCCAACCTTTGAAGTGGCCTATAGAGATGCCATAAATGTTTAGTAGTTTGCAAGGCGCTTCTATATTGCATTCCTAGTATTGCAGAAACTTTCAAACGGGTGAAGAACTGCAGAAACTTTCAAACGGGTGAAGAACTGCAGAAACTTTCGAACGGGTGAAGAACTGCAGAAACTTTCAAACGGGTGAAGAACTGCAGAAACTTTCAAACGGGTGAAGAACTGCAGAAACTTTCAAACGGGTGAAGAACTGCAGAAACTTTCAAACGGGTGAAGAACTGCAGAAACTTTCAAACGGGTGAAGAACTGCAGAAACTTTCAGACGGGTGAAGAACTGCAGAAACTTTCAAACGGGTGAAGAACTGGTCATTAGTATACGCAGCCTTGGCTACACAGGCACTTAAGAACCTGTACATCTTTTCTCAATCTTTGGCGGCGTTGTTTACAATTATTAAACAGGTAATGAGCTCCGAAGCACCAGGAGGCTGTTTATAACAATAACAACAGTTGATTGGCAAGTTTTCATGCTTGTAAACTGGTTAATAAATGCAACCAAAGGCGTCAAAGATTGAGGAAAGATGTACACGTTCGTAAGGTCTTGCGTAACTGCTTCGTGAATCTGGCCCCAGGTCCGTATCGAGCATACCTGGAGAGGGTTTCAGGAGTTCTCCTACTCCCTGAGCCCGGCCTGAGGCCAGGCTCGATACGGACCTGGGGCCAGATTCACGAAGCAGTTACGCAAGTACTTACGAGCGTGTACATCTTTCCTCAATCTTAGACGGCTTTGGTTGCATTTATTTAACAGTTTACAAGCATGAAAACTTGCCAATCAACTGTTGTTATTGTTATAAACAGCCTCCTGGTGCTTCGGAGATCATTAACTGTTTAATAATTGTAAACAAAGCCGCCAAAGATTGAGAAAAGATGTACAGGTTCTTAAGTGCTTGCGTAACTGCTTCGTGAATCTGGTTGCTGATTTTGACACACGGCCACCATTTTCAGAACTTCCATTGCTTCTAGCTGACCACTCTAAGCTTAGTGAAATTGAGAACCAGTGGCGTCTACTGTTAACCCACTGACTGATACAACATTTGTGAGGGAAACAATTCAAGCATCTGGATCGTCATTTTGGACCAGAGCAAAAATAACTGACTGGAGCCCAGCTGGCTGACTGAACTCGCTGAGTTTGTACTGAAAATATACAGCTTACCAATCAGTACTGCCCTGGTTGAACGGGTATCTTCGAGATGATGAAACTTGCATATGTAGCTGATGCTATATTCGATGTGGGCCTTGTGAGACAGATTCCGTGTAATATCAAACTCCAGATCGATCTCTGCCCCATTCTTAAGGAATTTCATGTTCCATTTGGCAACTTGTGTTCGGGCTACTGATCTTAATGTGGGAGGTTTTCGAGAACAACGTCTGTGAAAACTAAACTGAGAAATCGAATGGACCTTTTGACGTCAATCCTGAGAACAAGAACATATACATCAATACACAAACGGTACTTGTTGCTCATCTGCAGGCGAGGAGTCACAATAACGTGGCTGAAGAATGCTGACCAGACCACACATTAGAAGGTGAAGGGACGACGACGTTTCGGTCCGTCCTGGACCATTCACAATCGACTTGAGAATAGTCCAGGACGGACCGAAACGTCGTCGTCCCTACACCTTCTAGTGTGTGGTCTGGTCAACATGGTTGCTCGTCACTTCAACCACTCTTGTCTTTGCTAAAATATGATTCTGCAATATACAAGAATGAGGTTGTGGATGAAGGATAACTTCTTGATAATAATAATGATAAACATTGTCCAAACTGTGAAGACTTAGACGGACTTCACACCCATAATTAACTGTTTCATGTGGCCAATATTGCTAAGTTATCCCATTATCGCATTTTTGTATTAAATACATGCAGTGAAAATATTAATAAAACCAATCAAATCGTGTAGTGTTACTCTATGTATTAAAATATATTACCTTGGAAAACCATATCAGTCACTAAACAAAATATTGGGCCACTTTTATTACAAATTCGCTACTTTTAGTCCTTCAGCTCGCTACTTTCAGCAATTTAGGTTTGGCAACGAACAAATCCACAAGGGCCGTGACGAGGATTCGAACCTGCGTCCGAGAGCATCCCAGACATTGGCAACCCTAGGACCCGTGGTTCAGTAGTGGGGGCCGCCGAGGAGAAGGCGGTGCCGGTGTTCGGGTAGGGCAGGGGGCGTTGAGCCCTTCGTCGCGGCCTGTTTAACTGTGGCCCTGTGTTAGTGATGATGAATGTGAATGATTTTCCAGCGGTTCAGACCCCGGACTCGACCTGCTGGGATACAGTTGGCCAATTATTTTACCCCGACAGTGAGGAAGCGGACATTTTAGCGCCATTCGCGGGCGACCCCTGACCGCCAGTGTCATCTGGTGTCAAGAAAGGGAACTTGGAGGCGGAAAACGATGCACTTAGGCAATGAGGAGGACACCTTCAAGGCTCTCCGGATTGACTAACATTACAGTATTGCTAGCTAATGTTAGTCAATGTTAATAAAATAATACATTAACAGCGCCAATACTGATAGCATTTTGGCCATGAAATTTCCCATCTTCTGTAACTACCAAATATACAGTTACATTTTCTGTAGAATTAAATTTTAAAGGATGACTCTAGTAACTTGAAGCACCGCTGCAAGTACCATGGCGCCTTCCCGCCCAGAGACGCAAGGCAGAGCCTGTTTCCCCTGCAAGGGCGATTGTCTCGTTTTTTACCTTTTCGTGTGATTTATTTTCAAATGTTTCTTTTCCAGCGTGTGTCTCCATGGTATGGGAGGGAGGTGAGGTACCGGACAGGAGAGAACGAGTCTCTATGGCTCCAGGGTAGCATGCTTGCCCCCCCACACGCTTTGCGATTTCAGCTGGGTTCGAGCCTTCGCTTGGGAGACTCGACTCAGTCGACTGGGCACCGATCTTTAGCTGCTCGCCACCTGTTTGCCCGGCATTTATTGAGGATCAGGTTGTTAACCAGGAAGAATTAAAAACAAATAGAGCAATCCTTAAGATGTACTACCTACGGATATAATATATAAGATGTACTATCTATGGTGATAATACTTAAGATGTACTACCTGCGGAGATAATACATAAGATGTACTACCTACGGAGATAAGATGTACTACCTACAAAGATAATACTTAAGATGTACTACCTACGGAGATAATACTTAAGATGTACTACCTACGGAGAAAATACTTAAGATGTACTACCTACGGAGAAAATACTTAAGATGTACTACCTACGGAGATAATATTTAAGATGTACCACCTACGGAGATAATACTTACGGAAGGAGAAACTCTAGGCCTGCTAACAGGAGTCAGAGATCGAGTGCTCCTGAAGAGGGGTGCTGACGCCGCCATGTTGGAATTGGGGCTAACACCTGAGGAAAGTATGCACCTCTACCTCATTATTTTTATATTTTTATTTTATTTCTTTATTATGCACTTTCTTATGCTTTATTATTATACAAGTGATTCAACAAGAGAGTGTACAGTCTCTACACAAGACTGTTTTTGTAACACCGCCCAATTGTAACACCACTCTATTGTAACACCACCCTAAAGTGTACCACTATAATGGAACACAAAAAAATGGTTACTAATGTAAACACTACTTATCCTGAGTAACACTTCCTCATCGGTTGCACTTGATAACACTGTTATGAGCTGACATATGATGGTTACACCGGAACCAAAGGTACACTGCCAATAAGGAAATGCTAACACAGAGATTAAATACGCTGCCACCATCTGCCTTTGACCATTGAAACTATATCAAGCAACGAGGCAAGAAACATTGCTTGACTTGGAGAGTACTTCTATGACTGTCATTAATTATGTAAACGGTTGTCAGTCACTATATCCAAAAGGCAAAGAGGATTCAACAATTGACAAAGACGGGAAATTTAACGAGTTTATTGAGACCAAAATTATGTCAATCACCACTTATAAATGCTACTCTAACACTGGCAAAAAGTTAAGAAATTTGGACATGGAACAAAACCTCAGAGATCACACACATTACCTTAAGACCTGTCTCTCTCTGGCTGAGATGTTCTTCACAGACCCGCTCTCGATCCCGGTGTACCACCCTTTCCCTCTCCTATGTTCCTACAGGCCCTCTATATACAACCCCCCACAGGGGGGAGGGGGAGATCTGCTGTTGCTACCCACCAAAAGTGTACAAACACTCAAGAAATATTTCAATAGGCTTGTTTGACATTCACCATACACTCTTCAAGAGAGGAGTTATTAATTACGTGTGTGACTGACCTCTGACCTGGCCAAAAGGGGGAGATCCAGGGATGTTTACACATAAGAATCTGGAGTCTAATTTCCTTGCATGAAATATTACATACTTGAAACTATGCTGACTAAGACTAACCCAGGAATTTTTAATCAATATACAAGATAAACCGGAGGTCATCTGGGCTGACCTCTTGGAGAAGGCTTCCCTGGGTGTGAACTCTAAGGGGGGGGGGAGGTCCTGGGTGTTACACTATAATCCAGGGGGGGGGGTCAGGATACCTGTGATTTGGATTTACGAAGATTTGACGCGACTCTGGCTGATGTATGATTTGAATCATCCACTGAATGTGGCAGGTTAGCAGTATATATATATTAAAAACAGAGCGAGTGACATGCACTTGCCCTGCGGTGCTCCACTTTTCAGTTCATTTACGTCACCCAAGTGGCTGCCAATACAGCGGGGACACTACGCCCCGAAATCATCTCAAGATAACCTCAACAGAACATAAATAACAGAACCGCTAAGCTGTTCTGTTGCGAATGAAGCTGCTGAGTGTGGCAGTAAATCTTTGTGTCCGGATATCTTTGCAATTTAGACCTGTGTGTGCCAGACTTTGTCGAAAGCTTTCGAGACGTCTCGGAATCTTGCACTGCTCTCTCTCTCTCTCTCTCTCTCTCTCTCTCTCTCTCTCTCTCTCTCTCTCTCTCTCTCTCTCTCTCTCTCTCTCTCTCTCTCTCTCTCTCTCTCTCTCTCTCTCTCTCTCTCTCTCTCTCTTCGTTACGGCATTGACTATATATCTTGAGAGGTTATCTTGAGATGATTTCGGGGCTTAGTGTCCCCGCGGCCCGGTCCTTGACCAGGCCTCCACCCCCAGTCAGGGCTTCAGGTGCACGGGTTTCACTGTGGTTTCTGAATCCATGTTGTCTGGTGTCATACTCTTGTTTCTATTCCATGTACTTCACACCAGGTCTGTGGTCGATGGTGTTTTTCATGTGTTTTACCTGGTCGACGGTGTTTTTCATGTGTTTTACCTGGTCGACGATGTTTTTCATATGTTTTACCTGGAATCTCGAGTGAAATCCTGTAATTTCCTGCATGTGTTGGTGATTTACCTGGCTTGGGGGATTAATCTGGTTGTGACATTTTGTTTCTAAGTGTGTGGGAAGTAGTTCGCATGCAAGAGATGCATTTTTATCAAATAAGTGGGTTGCCTTATGTAAATATTTATCATATGTTACTAATTCTACGGGATTCAGGTGACGTACGAAGCGCATGTTCTGAAAGCAGAGCTGCGTTTGGGGAGGCTCTCCCAAAGGATTTAAATACTGCAACGTTTGGGCATGTATGTTGGGCTATGTTGCAGAAACGGGAAACCCAGCCTACCTCCCGGCCTACCGCCAGGAGCCCTGCAGCACCTGTTAGTAGGATAAGAAACCGAAGATATGTTCCACTGGGGTAGGAGAGTGAGGATGTCTCTTGCTGGGGTAGTAGAGGGAGGATATCTCTTGCTGAAGATAGCAGGTTAAGGATATCCCTTGATGGGAGACGGCAGGAGATAGTGAGACACATTCTTGTTTGGTCTAACCATTCACTAAGACTGGTCGTTCTGTGCTCTAAACCACTTAGAATATGTGGTAAGGAATAACTATTTTCAAGCGAAGGATAAAGTGAAATTGGGAGTGCTCAAACCGTAGAGTGTGCGCCCACTCTTATGCCCCCAGAATTTGTACTGCTTTCTTATTCACTCCTGTGTTCACGATGATATCCTCATAATGCACTCAGAGTCTGCCAGTGCAGACTACCTTTTCACATCTGTATGATTAATCATCCTGTGAGATGGGGACCTTCCTAGCATCGCGTAACTTGCTCTTGACACAAACTATGCAACCCTTGACAAAGTCTAGCGCTAGATGAATACATGCAGATGTACCAATCTTGAGGTTATCTTGAGATGATTTCGGGGCTTTAGTGTCCCCCCGGCCCGGTCCCACCAAGGATGTTAATAAACCAAAATGTTGTCTAGATGGGTAGAGGAGTAGACACGCTGCGACACCTGTCTGCAGGCTTAGAGCGTTTCCTTCCCATAGCTCATGGCAAGTCTTGCCTGGCAAGATTCTCCTGAAATGCGACCAGTCATTTGGTTTACACGCTGGTCCCGGGTTGGTGTTGGGTGAACAAATAGGGATTGGTGTCCAGTCAATCCTCCCCGAGCTTTCGCAAGGGTGTGAGTGTGATCTGTCTGTCTGTCTGTCTCTCTCTCTCTCTCTCTCTCTCTCTCTCTCTCTCTCTCTCTCTCTCTCTCTCTCTCTCTCTCTCTCTCTCTCTCTCTCTCTCTCTCTCTCTCTCTCTCTCTCTCTCTCTCTCTCTCTCTCTCTCTCTCTCCGTTGTCCCTCCTCGGGTGCACACCTTGAGAGCTCTGCCACAACTTCAGGAGCCGTGTATATATATACACCTTCATCATACTGTGTATTATGGTTGCCAATACAGCCTTACGGCACCCATATTGTATTTTATTCTTTCGTGTATTACAGGGGTACGGGAAAGGACTTGTATTGTTCCCATGGACTGATTTCTTTAAGTTGAAATCACCAAGCAAGATGATGTTTGTGGCAGGGTTTGTGAGGTATTATAAGAGGTATTCTATTTTCATGTATTCACGTCTTGCTTCAGATACGAAAACATTACAGTTGTATCTTAAAGATTTGAGCGAAATTAAGAATGTTGAAGAATCACAAGACGGAGACATACACATACATACATTTGAGTGCAAAATGTATTCCAAATAATACAGCCTTAAGGGTATATATATAGCTGTTAACACGGACCTTCCACTCTAACACACTTTCAGCACCACAGTTTAGTGGTGGTAACCTTATACACTGATGACCCATCGGTGTGTAAGGTTCGGGGGAGGAAGCGCTCTGTGAGGTAACACACTACTAAAATGTGCTTTGTCTCCAGACGAAGTTTGGGCTCATCTCTTGCTTGTTTCGTGGGTGGTAAGGAGGAGGATAATCTCCTACGGTGCAAAGACGTGTGCCACTGTTGTCTCGCTTGGTAAAGACTTGTGTGTGTGTTTCTGATGCACTACGGGTTCTGTTGTTGTGTTAGGAGGGGGCACGTTTTGAAGGGTGCTGACCTTCAATAAAGAAGGTTTGGAGAGGTGTTCCCACGGCCCCAAGGATTAGGTTCCCTATCCACGTACTCTAGCATCTGTGCTCCCCTCCTCCCCCTACACACACCTGCCCACTCATCCTCCAAATGCAACAGTAATTTTGGTGTTGGACATAAGGTCTATCAACTGACCAACCAGTATACATATACTTTAGTTCAGGACTAATATATACCCAGTGTAAATATACATCAAAGAATAGTATATATATATGTATATTTGTGTATGTATGGCCTGTAAGTGTGTAACATTAGCGTCAATATTATTCAGAGTAAAAATTAATAACCGATCATTAGGTCTTAATTATGGTATTATCTAAAAAAACTGTATACAACGAAGCATTTGTGTTTGTTACTTTTTTGTATTTTATATTTAAAAAATATTGATATTCAAAAACGTATTTAAAGATTTGAACAGTTCGGTTAAGCAGACCTCGATAGTTCTCGAGGCTGAGACAAGTACCCTGAGACATTCCTGTCCGCTGAAACGAAAGAAGATTGAGTATCAAATCCCCCTGTGAAGGTTCCAGTGGGTGTACCGGATATTTCTACACTTTCCCGCGCGCCCCAAGCTGCGCACTCGACCATGCCATACCCACACACACATTTTTGAATATCTCATTACTGATGGTGAGAAATTAGCTACGGCTGTCTTTTGCATCACCAAAATTTAGTTTTAAATATTAGGTGTTTTTTTGTGTGTATTTTAAGAAAGAACTTGAATGTGCAGAAACAAGATTCCACGGAGTAAACAGGTTTCGCGCCTTCCTTTTTTTTCGAATTAGAGGTGTAACCGACGTCAACATTCCAGGCGGGGCGGGCAGCGACCACCCCCACGACAGTCAGGAAGTGGGTGTGCCGGGTGACCGCGTCGACCCTCGCGACCTCTGGCAGCGCCGCTACTCAACTACACCCTCGCTACACCATCCACTACTCACTAGTCGTACACTCACTCCACTTTGTTTCAACAAGCATGCATATATTATAGTAAACTTTATGTTGAAACATAGAATGTTATGAACAGGTGTTATAACATTATATCTTTTCAATTTGTGAATTATTATATATTAGAACACACTAAACAACGCTGAAGGCAGCCTCTCGGGAAGAGAAAGCAAGCCTTCTCACTGTGCAAGCCCCTCATGCCAACCTGTCCGCTTACTGAACGCTCTACATTTTTTTTATGCAATCGACCTCGGTGGGAAAAAATGCGGTGGTTAAGGGAAATTAAAATTACTGCAATATCGACGCTCCGTGGGATTTACTGATTATTGACTCTAGTAAGGTAGGTGGGTAGCCTAGGCTCTGACGATTTTGGTTACTATAAACCACAGCATTTTTTACGGTGAGAGAGAGAGAGAGAGAGAGAGCAGGCTCCTCATGCTGGGGATCTCCTGTTTGCTATTTCAAATTCCTCTTGAACTGCTCGGCACTTAGTATTGATGTTTCCCTTCGCCTTGTCACCCTTGTCTCTGCTGAACACACGTATATATGCAGAAATGCATCGACAGATCAATACGGCCATGTACCATGATTTCAGCTGTCGTATGTTTGAAGCAAAGATTGCTAGACATGAAGCAATGGATGACATTATTAACAGAAATTTGGCTAGTAAAGTGTCCAACACAAATAGAACCTCAAATGTGCTGACCTGCCAACGGTCACAAGTGCCTAGATGGAGCCACCCTGTAACCATGGAGGAATGGTTATCTTGAGATCTTGAGGTGATTTCGGGGCTTTAGTGTCCCCGCGGCCCGGTCATCGACCAGGCCTCCACCCCCAGGAAGCAGCCCGTGACAGCTGACTAACACCCAGGTACCTATTTTACTGCTAGGTAACAGGGGCATAGGGTGAAAGAAACTCTGCCCATTGTTTCTCGCCGGCGCCTGGGATCGAACCCTGGACCACAGGATCACAAGTCCAGCGTGCTGTCCGCTCAGGCAACCGGCTCCCTCTCAGGTAAACAGGTTGGTAAACAGATTGTGTTTACACGTGTGCATCTACATCGTCTAACACTAATCTCAGCGGGTGGTGGGGCTGCCACCTTAATGGAGACCCCGAAAATCAATAAGTAAAGAGACGAACTCGTTAGGAAATCCAGAAACCCAAGAGCAGCCAATTTCCTGTTCCAGCGCCTCAGCGTTGCGATTCAGAGAGGAAATGCTTGCTGTATCGTGGTCACTCCATGTCTGAGAAGCTGGAAGAGGTTTTTGAATGGTGACTGACATGTTTGTATGCATTTTGTAAGCTATACTTTAAATAAATCCTAATAAAAAGTGTTAAAAGAAAGTGCTATACGAAATATTCAAGAATAATTCAAAATTTTATCTGAATGCCTCGTATTCTTTTCTCCAAGGCCATAGGTCCCCCACAGTTGCACCGTAGTATCCTAATACCACGTCACTCGCCACAAATGCACCACGAACAACTTTTCAAGTAGTGAAGACCAACTAAATGAAGTTTGAACAAGTCCAGAACCAAGCACCCTGCGGGGTATGTATCGCTCCAGACGTTATCTTGAGATGATTTCGGGGCTTTTAGTATCCCCGTGGCCCGGTCCTTGACTAAGCCTCCTTTTTGTTACACACCTCCCAGGCAGCAGCCCGTAGCAGCTGTCTAACAAATACACAGCAGAATGGTACACTACGACACCCACGTCACACTCATCAATACTACACAACAAACCCATAAACACAATATACGCACCGCCATAACAGCATGTACAACACTCCCCAATAGGAAGAAAACCCGCTGGGTTGTTCATCCTGTTTACTACAGGATATACAACCCAGCGGGTTTTCTTCCTATTGGGGAGTGTTGTCCATGCTGCTATGGCAGTGTATCCACTCACAGGATGAGTGGCGCTGCCCAATACCGTCACTATGGCGGTGTGTCCACTCACAGGATGAGTGGCGCTGCCCAATACTGTCACTATGGCGGTGTGTATTCACTCACAGGATGAGTGACGCTGCCCAATACTGTCACTATGGCGGTGTGTCCACTCACAGGATGAGTGGCGCTGCCCAATACCGTCACTATGGCGGTGTGTCCACTCACAGGATGAGTGGCGCTGCCCAATACTGTCACTATGGCGGTGTGTATTCACTCACAGGATGAGTGACGCTGCCCAATACTGTCACTATGGCGGTGTGTCCACTCACAGGATGAGTGGCGCTGCCCAATACTGTCACTATGGCGGTGTGTCCACTCACAAGATGAGTGACGCTGCCCAATACTGTCACTATGGCGGTGTGTCCACTCACAGGATGAGTGGTGCTGCCCAATACTGTCACTATGGCGGTGTGTCCACTCACAGGATGAGTGGCGCTGCCCAATACCGTCACTATGGCGGTGTGTCCACTCACAGGATGAGTGGCGCTGCCCAATACTGTCACTATGGCGGTGTGTCCACTCACAGGATGAGTGGCGCTGCCCAATACTGTCACTATGGCGGTGTGTCCACTCACAAGATGAGTGACGCTGCCCAATACTGTCACTATGGCGGTGTGTCCACTCACAGGATGAGTGGCGCTGCCCAATACTGTCACTATGGCGGTGTGTCCACTCACAGGATGAGTGGCGCTGCCCAATACTGTCACTATGGCGGTGTGTTCACTCACAGGATGAGTGACGCTGCCCAATACTGTCACTATGGCGGTGTGTTCACACACAGGATGAGTGACGCTGCCCAATACTGTCACTATGGCGGTGTGTACACTCACAGGATGAGTGGCGCTGCCCAATACTGTCACTATGGGGGTGTGTCCACTCACAGGATGAGTGGCGCTGCCCAATACTGTCACTATGGCGGTGTGTCTACTCACAGGATGAGTGGCGCTGCCCAATACTGTCACTATGGCGGTGTGTCCACTCACAAGATGAGTGACGCTGCCCAATACTGTCACTATGGCGGTGTGTCCACTCACAAGATGAGTGGCGCTGCCCAATACTGTCACTATGGCGGTGTGTCCACTCACAGGATGAGTGGCGCTGCCCAATACTGTCACTATGGCGGTGTGTCCACTCACAAGATGAGTGGCGCTGCCCAATACTGTCACTATGGCGGTGTGTCCACTCACAAGATGAGTGACGCTGCCCAATACTGTCACTATGGCGGTGTGTCCACTCACAGGATGAGTGGCGCTGCCCAATACTGTCACTATGGCGGTGTGTCCACTCACAAGATGAGTGGCGCTGCCCAATACTGTCACTATGGCGGTGTGTCCACTCACAGGATGAGTGGCGCTGCCCAATACTGTCACTCTGGCGGTGTGTCCACTCACAAGATGAGTGACGCTGCCCAATACTGTCACTATGGCGGTGTGTCCACTCACAAGATGAGTGGCGCTGCCCAATACTGTCACTATGGCGGTGTGTCCACTCACAAGATGAGTGACGCTGCCCAATACTGTCACTCTGGCGGTGTGTCCACTCACAAGATGAGTGGCGCTGCCCAATAAACTCGCCCCTCGAGGCAAAACGTTAAACTTAAACGATGCACACTGCTCGGACCACAACAGGCACCTATGTACACCCAACACTCACTAACAAAGCCTCACACAAACCAGGACACCACAAACCAACTCAAACAAAGCCCTGTCTGGACATGGGTTACCAAGTGACGCCATATTTTTCTTTGAATGACGTATTGAATGACGTATTTTCTTTGAATGACGTATTTTCTTTGAATGACGTATTGAATGACGTATTTTCTTTGAATGACGTATTTTCTTTGAATGGCGTATTTTCTTTGAATGACGTATTTTCTTTGAATGACGTATTTTCTTTGAATGACGTATTTTCTTTGAATGACGTATTTTCTTTGAATGACGTATTTTCTTTGAATGACGTATTTTCTTTGAATGACGTATTGAATGACGTATTTTCTTTGAATGACGTATTTTCTTTGAATGACGTATTATCTTTGAATGACGTATCCCGTCCTCTCAAGCATTCACTAAACCGATTGACTTTAAGTTACCCGAACCTAACCTAACCGAGGACACACGCATGGAAAACGGGACATCACACGTCAATTGACCAACTTGCTATGATTTTTAGTACATCAATTTTTCGGCTTAAGGGGGATTCATAGGTCAAAATGTGACGTACTACTGGAGAAGACGACTTGAATTCCTCCTCTTTACATGTTTTTTTGTTGTTTTATGTTTAGCTACTCAGAACGAAGTGTCCATGTAGCACGGGCTATGGTGAGCCCGTAATCCTCCTCTTTACAGTTTATTCATATCGTGCCGCATACCCTCTCTTCCCCCATGGGTAATGTATTGAATATACAGTAGCCTTTGTAGCCTATGCACACCGCTGGCTGCTTGGGACCTTTGTAGCCTATGCACACCGCTGGCTGCTTGGGACCTCTGTAGCCTCTACACCTCAGCTGTGCCAACGAATTGCGTTTTCACGATCAAATTGGGCAACCAATGTCGGGTCCTGTGTTGAAAAGAATGACTAAGTCAACGATCTTGGAATAATTCTCTCAGATGGTCTTGCATTTAGAGATTGGTGAGATGGGACGGACTTGGTGAGATGGTGATATGCACGAAGCTAAAATGATACTGAGGGACTTGGTGCCTGACTGATACTGAGGGACTTGGTGCCTGACTGATACTGAGGGACTTGGTGCCTGACTGATACTGAGGGACTTGGTGCCTGACTGATACTGAGGGACTTGGTGCCTGACTGATACTGAGGGACTTGGTGCCTGACTGATACTGAGGGACTTGGTGCCTGACTGATACTGAGGGATTTGGTGCCTGACTGATACTGAGGGACTTGGTGCCTGACTGATACTGAGGGACTTGGTGCCTGACTGATACTGAGGGACTTGGTGCCTGACTGATACTGAGGGACTTGGTGCCTGACTGATACTGAGGGACTTGGTGCCTGACTGATACTGAGGGACTTGGTGCCTGACTGATACTGAGGGACTTGGTGCCTGACTGATACTGAGGGACTTGGTGCCTGACTGATACTGAGGGACTTGGTGCCTGACTGATACTGAGGGACTTGGTGCCTGACTGATACTGAGGGACTTAAGACCTTTCTGATACTGATGGACATGGTGACTGTAAACCACATTGATCATTCTTGAGACGGACTTGTCGGCCAAACAAAAAATTCGCCCAGGAAAGTATTTGTTCACTGAACCATTGTTCTTGCATTATTTTGGTTTTATTGTTTTTAATTGTTCGTATTAAGCAGAGATTTACTTCTGTCCCAGCAGGAGCTTGTGATGTACCCTCATGTTCCCCTCCCCCATCGTAAGGTTGAGCGTCGCAGTTGCAAAGCATTAACCTGTACCTCTATAAGGTGAGGTACGCTGGGTACCTTTGGCGTACCTGCCAAATAGCATTAACCTGAGCGTCTCGCCTCGGTAGCCCGCTGCTGCTGCTGCTGGTTGGTGTCTCCAGCGGCGATCCCTCACGTCTTGACCCTTGCCATATAATTTGTGGTCATCACACAGCGTATACGTCCCTCTTGAATTCATTGAGCCCCATGGAGGAGGCGGGCTGCAACTTTCCCACACTGCGCCATTCAACAGCCAGCCCTCCCCTGCCCAACCCTCCATTCATTGCAGTTGCCGACCGTCGCTTACAACCCAGAACCAAGTTCCCGTTTTCTCTGAGGTTCTCAACCTCTTGGAGATCTGGACCGGAGTTAATCGTTTAGGGGGACGTGTTACTGGGGTTTGAGTGTGTTAGAGAGTGTGTGATGCTTTATTAGTGAGGAGAGGGGGACATTTATGTGGGAGAGTGGCAGCGGTGAGCCACTCCTGTGAGGTGGCCATGACCCTCGCCCCGCTCTCACACTGGTGTCAAGTCTTGCCTCTGCACAACC
The DNA here is from genome assembly GCF_040958095.1 of Procambarus clarkii. Taxonomy (NCBI): domain Eukaryota; kingdom Metazoa; phylum Arthropoda; class Malacostraca; order Decapoda; family Cambaridae; genus Procambarus; species Procambarus clarkii. Next base: position 33,256,028 of record NC_091154.1, on the reverse strand, counting down.
GCGATGGTGCCAAGTCTCCTCTCACACCTCCACAGTTTTACGTATATAATACTACTACTACTACTAATAATAATAATGCTTATCTTTATCTTTTTCCTCGTCCTCTTTCTCTTCTTTCTCGTCCCCTCTCTCTCTGCTTTCTCGTCCTCTCTCTCTCTCTCTTCTATTCCTTCTAGCTTCTTCGTCTTCTTACCTTTTCTTCTTTCTTTTTTCAATATTTCTTATTCTACCTCTTACCTGGATCTTACCTGTAGAAGGTCAAGGGAGTTCGCCTACTCCCCGAGCCCGGCCTGAGGCCAGGCTCGACTTGTGACAACTTTGTCTAACAGACTGTTGCTCGGAGCGGCCCGCAGGCCCCCATATCCACTACAGCCTAGTTGGTCTGGTACTTCTTGCAAAAATTTATCTAACTGGTTCTGGAAGAAGTCCACCTTTGTTCCGGTAATATTTCTAATACTTGCTTGGAGAGTATTGAACAGCCGTGGACCTCTGATGTTCAGACAGTGTTCTCTGCTTGTGCCACTGGTACCTCTTTTCTCCTCCTCCTCCCTCCTCTTCATTTTCTTTCCCTTTCTAACTTTTAATTCTTCCACCTCCCTCATCTTCGTCCTCTTCCCTCCTCTTCCTTCTCTCCCATTCTATTTTCTCCTCCTTGTTCTTACACCTGCTCGATCCCTCCTCCTCCTCCTCCTGCGCCACACACCATGAACCAACCCGTTCACAGGTCAGGTCGCACCAATATAACAAGAGAGAGTTACCATGGTGGTTGTTCCTGGTGCGTTTTAATTTTAACTCGCTGTTTACAGGTATGTTTCACTCATTCGTACACAGGAGGGAGGGCGCCTATATTTGTACCCCTTCGTGCAGAGGAGAGGTTGTGTATGTAGATCACGGCACCGCTACCGCCATCTCTCCAGGAGAGGGTAAGTGGCCCGCAGCAACACCGGCGACCCTCCTCCTCCTCTCCGTGGGACAGCGAGCTTCTCCTCCAGGCAAATGATGCAGGAGGTCTATGCAGACCTTTTATCAATGTGCAGACGAGGAGTCACAATAACGTGGCTGAAATATGTTGACCAAACCACACACTAGAAAGTGAAGGGAGGGCGACGTTTCGGTCCGTCCTGGACCATTCTCAAGTCGATTGTGTGACTTGAGAATCGATTTGAGAATGGTCCAGGACGGACCGAAACGTCGTCGTCCCTTCACTATTATCAATGAGGACTGCATCTGTTTGTATCTAAGACCAAGTTACTCTTACTATCAAATGTTAGATGGCTTGATTTAAGAATGTTGAGAACTTTCAGAATCATGGCTATGGCTGGTCCAGTCTTTGACCTTGCAGTTCATCATCAAAACATCCTCATGAAAATCTTCCTGAAAATGTCAAAGGCTCGTCTCGGTAGTACTATCGGGTTCCTTCTCGACTCGTAGTCGGGAATCCCGGGTTTGAATCCTGGACGGAATAGAAAAAAGTTTGGGGTCGTTTCCCCCCCATCACGTAATGCCCCTGTTCACCCAACAATAAACGGGAGTTAGACGACTGTTGTGGGGGTTGCATCCTGCGGAAGCTCAGTAGTTCGACCTTGGGGGGAACCTCCATATATGTCTAACGTATATATATATATACACACACACGCAAGCTGCCTCTTCCCGACACAATTAATTATTAATCTAGCCGACGAACCTGTTTATGTTACCTGTCTTCAGGCTAGGGTCGTCCAGGCGGCGGCCGACCCCAAGGACGCATCAGCAATTTTGTATCATTTTTTTTCAATCATTCAATATCATCAATCATTTTTGTATCATTCAAAAACACTTCACACACAAAAGATTACATTCGAATCTTTCTCGAACAGTGTTCGCTTTCTGCCTTGTGTTCGAATCAAACCTCAATAAATCCTTCATGTACGTACTGAAAATACGAATAATTGCCAACAGAACCTAATCACCTAAGTCAGGCCTAACTATTCATCACATTCTAGTACGGAATAATATTACCATATGTTTCAGAAAATATAATTTTTAGATACGCAGTGTGTTAACATTGATGAATACGTCCTTGGACTCAGCCGCCGCTTGGGCGAGCCTAGCCTGAGGACACGTTGAAATACCCGGCCGTCTTGCTGGTAATTCATTCATTAGTTATCCTGTGTCATATCACAAACACTCAGTGCCCATGAAGAGCTGGTGATACCAAGGTGCTTGTAAATGTTAATATTTAAGTGTGAATTTTGTTTGGTAGGCATTAAATAAAGGCATTACAATCCAATCAAGTGATTGGTATGAGGTGTAGCCATAATGTCTGATTGAAATCTGATTATATGTGAGTTTGTGACGTAGGCGACGTCACATATGGACGTCACATGGATAGCGCGTAATTCTGTGGCGCGGGTTCGATTCCCGCACGAGGCAGAAACAAATGGGCAAAGTTTCTTTCACCCCTGAATGCCCCTGTTACCTAGCAGTAAATAGGTACCTGGGAGTTAGTCAGCTGTCCCGGGCTGCTTCCTGGGGGTGGAGGCCTGGTCGAGGACCGGGCCGCGGGGACACTAAAAAGCCCCGAAATCATCTCAAGATAACCTCAAGATAGGCGCTGTTTAGGTCTCTCGGTGTCAATAAAATATCCCACAAGTGCCCAATGGTAAAGTATGTCTCATATTAAACTGTATAATTTAAAAAAAATGCCCTGTTTGCTTATGAGTTTGTTGTTTGTTTGTTTATGTGTGATGGGAAATGTAAATTTTGTGAAAGGACTGATTCTGTGTAAGGCCTGTCCTTTGAAAGAAAGGACTTAGATGATGATGATGATAATAATTCATTGGGTCGGGGGACAGGCAGCCAGAGTGTATTCATAGACGTTAGGCTTATATCGAGATTCACACCCTCCTCCCCCAAGGTGGAATTACTGACCCTCCCCCAGGATGCAACCCCATAACAAGCTGACTAACTCCTGGGCACCTGTTTACTGCTAGGTGAACAGGGCATTATAGGTGATAAGAAATGCGCCCAACCATTTATGTCCCGCCCGGGATTCGAACCCGGAATTCTGGATTGTGAGTCGATAACGAACCGAAGATGAGAGGAAATGTCAGCATTATGGAGAAATGCCCGACAGACCACTGACACATTATTTAACACAGTGTAGAGTTACAAACCAAAAAAAAAAAAAATTCAACTAAAATTGAACAGAGCAAAAATTTTTTTTAAACACATTGGGCATAATCTTACTGGAGCAAACATAAATACTCATACATCTAGCTCCTAAGTAAAACAGAAACAAGAAAAAAGTAACAGTGGGCCAGGCAGAGGTTTAGGGGGGGGGGCGTATGAATATCCGTGCAAAAAAAAAACCGACTGTACTACGGGGACCCTCAAATGATGATGCTGATGTAGGCGATGTAGATTTTTTAGAAAGCCGTAGGCCTCTCTGAGTGCATGGGTGTGCTAATTGTGTGGCTGTCTGAGGAGTGTTAGAGAGTCTGAGAGTCTTGTTGTTTTACATTTAGCTACTCAGAACGAAATGTCTATGTACTCACCTAATTGTGCTTGCGGGGGTTGAGCTTTGGCTCTTTGGTCCCGCCTCTCAACTGTCAATCAACAGGTGTACAGATTCCTGAGCCTACTGGGCTCTATCATATCTACATTTGAAACTGTGTATGGAGTCAGCCTCCACCACATCACTTCCTAGTGCATTCCATTTATTAACTACTCTGACACTGAAAAAATTCTTTCTAACGTCTCTGTGGCTCATCTGGGTACTAAGTTCGGTGTGATATCAACCCCCAGATCCTTCTCTCTATTTGACTCTTGCAGGATTTCCCCTCCCAGATGATACCTGATACCTGATGATGATACCAGATGATACCCAGATGATGTAGTACGGGCTATGGTGAGCCCGTAAAAACCCCTACCCCGTAGTCCTGCTTAGGGCTATTCGGGGTAATTTTTAGGGCTTAGGGCTATTCGGGGGTAGTTTTTTAGGCGACAAGGTAGAGGTGAAATCAAGCCACTTGCTGTTTGTTGTAGTTTGGGGTTAACAGAATTTCATGTGCGTTTTCTGTGTTGGCTGGATCGGTACGAGCATGTTTTTCCGGGGTAAACTGTGGAGGATGGATTATTTGGTGGAGTATGATTCTGGAGGAATTTGAACATTTGTGAAGCTATGATTGATCCTAAGAAAGATGGTTGGAAGCGCGTTGTGAGAAATGATTTGTAGGGAATACAAGCTAAGAGGTGTCTGTTACCTTGTTCTAAATGAGTAGCTAATTGGATCCAGGCTGTGACTTTTGCAAAAATGATGTAGCAAGATTGATTGATTGATGAAGATTACCACCCAAGAGGTGGCACGGGCATGAATAGGCTGTGAAGAGATTGTACCAAGCATATTATATCAGTAATATACTTGCTCCAAACTCTCATTAGCTTATGTACAGATAATGAGATGGGTTTATTAATTCTACTTAGTCCCCTAATTACGAATTCATACCTCTTCCCTAATTACATTTAACACTTCTTCCCTTCCTGCTAGAGGATGGTGAGCTGTGGACCAATTATATAATCACTCGATTAGCTAATAAGCTTTTACGGGCTCTTATTGTCCATGCCACCTATTGGGTGGCTTAATTTTCATCAGTCAATCAATTGAATAATCTCGCAGTTACAGCCCCGCTCCTATGCCAGGGAAAGTCCACTACGGGCTCACTATAGTCCGTGCTACTTGGAACTTTCACTGGAACAATTTGGATGTTGTTGTTGTTGTTTAAGATACGCTACTTGGAACAAAAAGTTCCAAATAGCACGGGCTATGGTGAGCCCGTAGTAGACTTACCTGGCACAGGAGAGGGGCTGTAACTGAACAATTTGGAGGATGTTGATCCAGATAACTTCTTCAATAGGTCAGATGTAACACAAACAAGGAACAACGGTTTCAGGCTCAACAAGCCCAATGTAAGACTGAAAATAAGAGATGCTTTCTCACCCACAGGGTTCTAAAAATATGGAACCGCCTACCTGCTGAAGCCCCAGAGGCCATAACTCTGTTGAATTTTTAATATCCAGCTTGGAAAAATCACCAAAACAATTGGTGGGCGGGGGGGGGGGGACCTTCGACAAGTTGCCGGCATCCTGTCCTCGTCGAGGCCACTAGAGTGTAAAGGGCAGGTAAGGCCTGCCTTACATTTCAGGTATAAAAATTCAGGTAAATTCAGGTATGAATTCAGGAGTGTTGATCTTTTTGAGGAATTAGAGTATTGCTGCTAGTTATTGGGGTTAGAGCTTCAGCGTCAAGGTGCTGTGCGATCTTATGAATGCCCCCAGGAAACCTTTAGTAACTCATCGGCACCGCTCCTGTGCCAGGTAAGTCCACTACGGGCTCACCATAGCCCGTGCTACTAGGAAATTGTTCCGAGTAGCTGAATCTATAACAACAACATTTAGTAGCTATGAAGCAGGGCTCTAGAGCTGGACCTCGCTCTTTGTTGACACAATTTGTTAAAATACGGTGTTGATGTCAGTGAAAAAGATAAGGAGTGTAAATTATGTAATATGCCGCACGCCCAACGCCTTAGATCATTATGTCTTAGAGTGTCAACTTATTGATAACTTTAGAAATAAGGAAATATGTAGTGTACCACATGAAATTGTTTGGATGTGTGATAATGGTATGATAGGCAGAATACTTAGGAGCTACAAGCACTTTGCCAGAAGAGTGTAACACTTATGTGCTGTGCTTACTATATTAACCTGCAAATGTTAAATGGGATTCTTGTACTGTGATTTGTGGATTTGTACTCACTGGATTTGTGCGCCCATTGAGGAACTCGAAGTTGAGGTGGGTAGAAATAGCCTAAGCTACTCTATCCCTCTGAGATGTATATTATTGTCCCAGTAAACGTACTTGAACTCGGGGCAAAATTTAAAAATTTAAAATTTAACTTGAATTAGTTAAGCACAACTAGGTAAGCACCGACCATGTGACGTCACATATTTACGTCAATATGCCGTGATTACTACATAACGTTGAATTTTATGAATGATTTTAAAAACATGTCGTGCTAATGTTTATGTTATTACTATGCACTGAAATTATTAATATATAAGTTATATTTAAATTCCTATTACGAACATAAATAAGTATTTGCGCGTGAGAGAGAGAGAAGTTGTGTGTTTTATAACCCTGAATTAAGCCCTGGACGCTGTTAGGTCTGCACGTGTGTCAACCTCCGGTGTCAACCCACAACAACAACCCCCGAGGTATCATCCCAGGGTGTCAGTCCCCCCGGTGTCAACCATACTGGAGTAACCATAGGGCTCATAACACCACTGCCACGCTCTGATAAGGCCAGCTAGACACTCCCTCAACAGTACAAAGCTCCAGCAGGTAAGGCTCCGCCATTTATCACTGGCAGAGGCAGCCAAAGATTGTGCAACTACTGACCCCAAATCCCATGGAATAAGCATATGAATAGCCCGGAATAAGTAAATAACAAGATCTACGAAAATAATTGATGGTGTACTTTTGAAAAGCACACAAATAAAAGATTGGAAGCTGGGTTGACTTGTGGCTCTTCTTCCTCCTTCACCGGGAATCAAAATAATTTGTACTCTTCCAGCACTAATACTTGATGATAGGCCTCCTCATTCTCTAGTATCTTTAAAACGGAATGTCATCCAGTCCATTTCCTGCTTGGGGCTGGAACATAACAAAAGCTCTTTGATTTTGACTACACTACACAAAATTGTTCTTTGATTTTGAGTTTTCCTGTTTAAGGATTGTTTATTTTTTTTTTTTTTGTTACATTTTGTTCATTTATTATACACCCCCACACCAATCTCATGGGCAATAGTGGGAAAAGTTAGAGGCATATAATGGGCTCAGGAGCTGAACCTCAAGTTCATTTATTTATTTATTTTATTTATTTATTTATGCATATACAAGAAGGTACATTGGGAATGTGAGGATACATAATATGGTTTACAAGATACGAGCTAGATGGTGTTGTGATTGCGAAGTCGGATTGCGAAAGGGATCTGGGAGTTATGATTAGTAAGAATTTAAAACAAAAAGATCAATGCATAAATGTTCGTAATAAGGCAAATCGGACACTTGGATTTATTAATCGCAGCGTTAGTAACAAGACACCTGGTGTGGTTCTCAAGCTATATCTTGCTCTAGTTAGGCCCCATTTAGATTATGCAGTTCAGTTTTGGTCGCCATATTATAGAATGGATATAAATTCACTTGAACGTGTCCAGCGTAGGATGACTAAGTTAATTCCCCAAATTAGAAATCTTTCATATGAAGAAAGATTAACAAAGCTTAAGTTGCATTCACTGGAAAGGCGAAGAGTTAGGGGTGACATGATAGAGGTTTACAAGTGGATGAATGGACATAACCGGGGGAATATTAATAGGGTATTAAAAGTATCAACACAGGACAGAACACGAAACAATGGGTATAAATTGGATAAGTTTAGATTTAGGAAAGACTTGGGTAAATACTGGTTCAGTAACAGGGTTGTTGATTTGTGGAACCAATTGCCGCGTAACATTGTGGAGGTGGGGTCCCTCGATTGTTTCAAGCACGGGTTGGACAAGTATATGAGTGGGATTGGGTGGTTATAGAATAGGAGCTGCCTCGTATGGGCCAATAGGCCTTCTGCAGTTACCTTTGTTCTTATGTTCTTATGTTCTTATGGTAATTACAGTCTTGTAAAGCCACTAGTACTTACTATTTAGTAATAGTAAGTACTAGTGGCTATTTAACTAAGTACTAGTACTTAGTACTAGTACTTAGTACTTAACACTAGTACTATTTAACTAAGTAACAATCTTGATAAGCTAATTACACCCCCTGTGGTGTAGTGGTTAAGATGCTCGTCTGGCATTTCGTGAGCACTTTGTCCTAGGTTCGTATCCTGGCCGGGGAGGATTTACTGGGTGCAAATCCTTAATTGTTGCCTCTGTTTAACCCAATAGTAAAATGGGTACCTGGTTGTTGAACAATTTTCGCAGGGTTGTATTCCGGGAAACATAGGATTAAGGACCTGCCCGAAATGCTACGCATACTAGTGGCTATACAAGAATGTAAGAACTCTTGTATATATAAATAAATAAAAATAAATAAATAAAAATAAATAAAAAAAAGTTTAATGTACGATATCAATGGTGTTATATAGCGCAATTGATTCAAGAAGTTGGTTACAACAGTCTCTTAACCCGAGCCATTTACATCTGTGGTGAGTCGGTTACACATTTACTAATCATGTTGTTAGTCAATGGCTTTTTTCTAATCCTACCTTACCTAATTAAACTCAATCTTACCTAGTATGAGATAATCTAGCCTAAACTAACAATGTACAGTATACAGTTTTAACAATTAGAAAATGTTCTAATTATGAGATGCTTGTATAATTTTGATCATACCCCATATTATGAGACCTCGCAATATTACAAAGTTGCTGATCTCCAGATACTAAGAGAGTTATTTATGCTCTTGGTGGACTAACAAATCATATAAGGTTTATTGCAATATTTTTATTTTGAAAGAGTTGATGTTCTATAAAATTACACGCATAACCGTTGGAGGTATTAACAAAAAAAAAAAGGTAGCATCCAGAGATTCATAATGAAATTTTAGGGTGTCCATTTTCCATGGACACCCTAACACTGGTATTCAGATGGTGAAACATATCATCCAATTATTAGGGAATTTTGCTAGTATAATTATGTATATTGTACATATACTGTACTCAGGGATGTTGTTGACAGGCTCTTGGTATCCCAATATTTTGGTAGCAGCACCTTGGGAACCGCTGAGCATTATGATCGGATGTTATGAGACATAATTGCAGGGTATGTCAGTACTCTTTAGTGGCATTTTCATATTGTTTGGTGATATTTTTGGTTTTGCTTCCCCCCCCCCCCTCCCATACATCTAGAGGCTTGTACCAGACACCCATAGTCACTGACTCATTTCTCAGGAATCACTTAATGTTAAGGTCTGATATTAGTGTGGTATTCATATGCAAGGTGGCATGGTGTGTTTGGCATGTCAGTGGCATTTGCAATTTATTTCAGTATACAGACAGTATTTAAAAATTTTAGTATCCAGAAAGTGAAACCAGGGCCAATCTTAGGACACCTTTTATTACCCATACTGCATCTTATAAGTGTCTTTCCTGGTGTCATCTTGCAGTTTTGGGATTTTATATATTTAGGGACAAAAAGAAAAAAATGAATTAATATAAACACTTCAAATAGACAATATTGAAAAGAGCTTCAAACTTTTTCATAAGAACTTTGCATTGAATCCAGCCTGTCCTCAGTTCAAATCCATTACCATGAGAATCTTCCCCCCCCCAACCATTTGGAAAATTATTTAGATATTTGTGATGGTCTGAAAGAATATTATGGTTCCAGTAATAGTCTTCATGTAAACTGGCAAAGGAACCTTTGTCATAAGCAGAGACTATTCTCAAGTTATAATTTTAATGTAATAGAAATCATTGGATTACAATATAAAATGTGTATGCTGAAAAACTTTGAAGAATTTGATTTTCTGTAAACAAAATTCGCAGGCACACTGAAACAGTTTTCGAATTCCATATTTCACATTATCATCAATAATACATTGTATTTACTTATATTGTAATTTCAATACACTTGTGGACTATATTTGACAAGTTCCCGGTAATTTTCTGGTTTTGTTCTATGTACTGCTGCATGCGTTAAATTGTTTTAGATGACCGTCCGGTGAGTTTCTAATTTACCCTACATATAAAACAAGTTTTCAATGATAAAGTATTGCTAATTATCTTCAATATACATGCTGATGAAGTTTGCCAGACTACCAGCCAACCAGCCACAGAAATATTAAACAGTTCAATGACACCAGAGCAGTCAACTAACACCATTAACAAAACATCCATCCATATCATCAAAGTTCTTGTATCATCTAACTTCAAGAAACAATGCCAAACTTGTATCAAACTGTTAACAGTGACACCATAATGACAAAGTGGTATAAAGCCATGCTGGCTTAGCGCTTTCTTTGGATAATTACTTACCGTCACATCCTGCAGTCCTATAACACCACTATAAAATCTTCATGCAACTGCACATATCACAAAGAAGAAGAAGAAGAAGAAATAATCAGGTTTGTCATCTTATTCATATGTGGCTTCATATAAAAATTATTGCAAATTCTGAAATAAAGGCTTCAAAAGTGACTAGCAAAATATATCCTGCCTTGTAACATGTGTTGGTGTACTTATGACCTGCAGGGAAATGTTTATTTTTATCTGGGCGAGTCACTCCTTTCAGACCTAGTATTCAACGTAGCTAGCTTGCAAACCTTAGGTTGGGTAAGGTCTAGGATTCTGCCCGAAAAACTGCACGTACTAGTGGCTTTACAAGATTGTAAATACTATGCTATGTATTCTCACAAACCCAATGTACCTTCTTGTACAGTATATAAATAATTAAATAAATAAAGGATTGCATCTTTGTGAATTCCTATCAATAACATTGGCTTAAAGTACAGGTAATCCAGGAGCCAGCTTGTTTTGGGGCTGGGTTATAAACCTTACTTTGTCTGCCTTTTTTGGGGGGCTCTAGAGGATGTGTAAAGACATGAAAGTGCAAGTTATTTGTGATACAGTAGTTATATTTTGCTTTTATCTTTTATGTAAGTACTTATGAGTTCAAGATGGTAATTGGCTACTCCCCACCCCCAATTCCCCTCCCCCTCTTCCAAAATGAAACCACTTAAGACGTGGTATAAAATTAGGTGCCACCAAAAAATATCCCAAATTAAATATATTAGTACTGTACAGGTATTGTGTTATATTTGCAAATACAGTGTACTGTATAGAAGGTGTTAAAAAAATCGCTTTTGGTAGCACAACGCTGTGCATGTTTCTTACAAAAATGGTAATAATAAATTTTGTATCAAATTCAAGTTAAATTTTTCTTGTTTTGTTCTCTTTGTTTCTAGGCTAATGTAATCCTTAAACTGTAGGTTAGGACAGTGAAAGACACTAGAAAGGTGCACTATCGGTAGTAAACAGTGGGGAAATAATACCACCATCACAAATGCCTAATTGCAAGTACAGTGAAACCTTGAATTAACAAATTGTCGAACAGGAGTTCACTGAAGCAGGAAATGTGTAGATTTGCTTAGGATATTGGGAGCGAGTTTGCAGATGGAGGCAACATAATTAGCAGTAGTTTGCTTCTATATATGCATATATAGAAGCCCTATACAGTACAGTATATGCATATATATTGGGAAAGCTACTGAACACATTTAAAACCAAATTTTATGGTTCTTTTGTTTTCAAGTTGCAGAGGTTTCTGTTCAGTAAGCTATGGGC
>NC_091154.1:33182153-33242153 GCF_040958095.1 Procambarus clarkii | reverse complement strand
GAAGACAACCATTGGACCCAGGGATGACTACCCCTTCCTCCACCCTCCAGGAAGAAAGAACCCTTCCACATCAAGACCCCCCCCCCCCATCACCCAACCCTTCCCCTTCCCCATGGAACAGCTGCTGGGGTTGTTTAGGGTGTAGTTGGCTCCTTGACAGTGTAGTGAGTGGTGGGTCAGCAAACGTCAATACCCAGAGCAATGAAATGCTCTGACATTTCGAGAGACAAATTATCATTGGGCGACGGCATTCGCAGAACATTGTAGAATCTGACACTTTATCTATGGAGGTCAACACCACCACCACCACCAACTGTGTTTATTCATTCTGACGAAGGCTATGGCAAAGCAGATGATGTAAGCCTCGTCTGTCACAACATGCACGAATGCTCCGTGAAACAGTTACATAAAGAAAAGACCGCTGAATTGAGACCAATTGGCGTGATATCCTGTACAAATTAGCCGACGTCAGGCGTCCCCTGCTGACAGAGCGTGCTCTATCATCACAAAGACATCAACCAAGAGTTCTTAGAGTTTCTTACATTCTTGTAAAGCCACTTAGCGCGCGTAGCGTTTCGGGCTACACCTCAAGCTGGCCCCCCAAGTCTCAGGTCGTACAAGTGAAGCGAAAATATTCAAGAAGGTTTAATTAGAAAGACATTCGCGAGACAAATTTGGCTAGGCAGGTGCGGGAGGTTTGAACATGGCAGAGGCGCGCGCTGCTGTTGCCATGAATGACTCGGCCGACGCCAGCTTTGAAGGCTTTCCCTCGGACTCTGTCGATTTGAGGGAGTTAATGGATAGACTGAATAAGTTGGAACTAATTCAGTCGCAGCGGCGGAAGAATATTGGGGATTTACAGGAGGAGAGCGAGTTTGTTGAGAGTAAAGTGAAGAGTTGTGAGCAGTGCCCCCAGGTTATACTAGATACACTTGTGAGTGTTGAGTCGACTGTGGAGGGTTCCTCGGGTGGGAAGGAAGACCAGGAATTACACCAAGGGAAGGAAAGAAGTAATAAGTTGGTGAGTGAGGTCACACAGAAAATTAAATAGTATAAATCTTAATTGCAACAAACTTGTGCAAAAGTAGGTGCAAATGGAATACTTGGCACATTTAACTATGCCAAATGGATTTTAAAACCTAGCCTAACCATATTTAACTTGACCAACCTAGCCTAACTTTATGTAACGTATGCTAATCCAGATTTAGCTAATATATATATATATATATATATATATATATATATATATATATATATATGTCGTACCTAGTAGCCAGAACGCACTTCTGAGCCTACTATGCAAGGCCCGATTTGCCTAATAAGCCAAGTTTTCCTGAATTAATATATTTTCTCTAATTTTTTTCTTATGAAATGATAAAGCTACCCATTTCATTATGTATGAGGTCAATTTTTTGTTATTGGAATTAAAATTAACGTAGATATATGGCCGAACCTAACCAACCCTACCTAACCTAACCTAACCTATCTTTTTTCGGCTACCTAACCGAACCTAACCTATAAAGATAGGTTAGGTTAGGTTAGGTAGGGTTGGTTAGGTTCGGCCATATATCTACGTTAATTTTAACTCCAATAAAAACTAATTGACCTCATACACAATGAAATGGGTAGCTTTATCATTTCATAAGAAAAAAATTTGAGAAAATCTATTAATTCAGGAAAACTTGGCTTATTAGGCAAATCGGGCCTTGAATAGTAGGCTGAGAAGTGCGTTCTGGCTACTAGGTACGACATATATATATATATATATATATATATATATATATATATATATATATATGTCGTACCTAGTAGCCAGAATGCACTTCTCGGCCTACTATGCAAGGCCCGATTTGCCTAATAAGCCAAGTTTTCCTGAATTAATATATTTTCTCTAATTTTTTTCTTATGAAATGATAAAGCTACCCATTTCATTATGTATGAAGTAATTTTTTTTTATTGGAGTTAAAATTAACGTTGATATATGACCGAACCTAACCAACCCTACCTAACCTAACCTAACCTATCTTTATAGGTTAGGTTAGGTTAGGTAGCCGAAAAAATTAGGTTAGGTTAGGTTAGGTAGGTTAGGTAGAAGAAAAAACATTAATTCATGAAAACTTGGCTTATTAGGCAAATTGGGCCTTGCATATTAGGCTGAGAAGTGCGTTCTGGCTACTAGGTACGACATATATATATATATATATATATATATATATATATATATATATATATATATATATATATATATATATATATATATATATATATATATATATATATATATATATATATATATATATATATATATATATATATATATATATATATATATATATATATATATATATATATATATATATATATATATATATATATATATATATATATATATATATATATATATATAATGTCGTACCTAGTAGCCAGAACGCACTTCTCAGCCTAATATGCAAGGCCCAATTTGCCTAATAAGCCAAGTTTTCATGAATTAATTGTTTTTCAACTACCTAACCTAACCTAACTTTTTCGGCTACCTAACCTAACCTATAAAGATAGGTTAGGTTAGGTAGGGTTGGTTAGGTTCGGTCATATATCTACGTTACTTTTACTTCCAATAAAAAAAAATTGACCTCATACATAATGAAATGGGTACCTTTATCATTTTATAAGAAAAAAAATTGAGAAAATATATTATTTCAGGAAAACTTGGCTTATTAGGCAAATCGGGCCTTGCATAGTAGGCTGAGAAGTGCGTTCTGGCTACTAGGTACGACATATATATATATATATATATATATATATATATATATATATATATATATATATATATATATATATATATACATATATATATATATATATATATATATATATATATACATATATATATATATATATATATATATATATATATACATATATATATATATATATATATATACATATATATATATATATATATATATATATATATATATATATATATATACTGTATATATATATAATATTATAATATAATATATTTATATTAATATTTATATTAATATAATATATATAATATATTTATATTAATATAATATAATATATATAATATATTTGTATTAATATAATATAATATGTATAATATATTTGTATTAATATAATATAATATGTATAATATATTTGTATTAATGTAATATAATATGTATAATATATTTGTATTAATATAATATATATAATACAGTATATTTATATTAATATAATATATATAATATATTTATATTAATATAATATATATATAATATATGTATATTAATATAATATAATATATTTATATATATTATATGGGTTTTATCAATTAGGATGCAAACTTAGTTGAAGTGATATAATTTCACTAAAAAAACCTTACCAGAAAAAAGGAATCAATGGAGAAAGTACTTAGGGAAGGTAATAATACACTAACATACCCATATATATTATTTATGTGCAGTATATGGTGTAGTGTTGGTTAATTGTGTAGTGTTAGACATGTCTTAAGAAGGGCAGTAACATATATAATCACGTTAAAAAGGTTAAACATTTTGAATATGGCATCACTAATATAATGGAAATTTGTGGAGGATTTTAAGAGTTTATTGAGCAAATTATAAAAGTTGCCAATATCTAATGTCCTATAACTTAAGAGAGGAACCTTGTAAGACTTTTTGAGCTCCCACCAGGCTCTGACCTTAAGAATGCAACTTGTAATGGTTAACTAACTCTCAGGTACTGTACCCATTTACTGCTAGGTGAATAGAGGCAACAGGTGAAAGGACTTGCTGCCCAAACACTTCTGTCAGTAATTGAACCGAGGACATAAATGATTGATCACGTTTCCTTTCACCAAATGCCCCTGTACACTAGCAGTAAATACTGTAGGTTCTCGAGATTTGGGCAGCTGTTATGGGGAGTTGCTTCCTGGGGAAGATCAGTAGTTCAACCTTGGGAGAACCTCAAAACAAGCCTAAAGTACATATATGTACTGTGTACATAGACGTCCTGTCCCTGACAAGATGAATTAATGTTAACTCATTTGATGCATATTTTTCAGACATCTGAGGTTTTGCTCAAAAAGATGCCTACCCAAGCAGAGATTTTTGCGGAGCTGGTAAGATTACTTTAGCTTAGTTTTACTGGGTATTCCATATACGAATACTTTATAGTTTTCACTTTTTTTTTTTAGCATTTGTATTTCGGTTTTAAACATTCAGGATGTCTATGGCAGTGTAAGACAATTCATGCTGTAGTCATGTAGCTCCTTAGTGGCAGATTTACAAGTAAATGAGTCCAGTACTCTATAGCTGTTCAAAAAGATTTCCACATGTACTGACACCAATGGATAATAACTGTAATGTCTTAAAAATTATATCATAAGAATTTTTCTTGCATGAAGTGTATGTACAGTTTGTGTGTGTGCGTATTTATTTATTGACTGATTGATTGATTGGACAAGCTACCAAAGAATTTATTCAATAGATGTATCACAGTTTCATATACAATTTATAAATTGCAGGCAGCTTTAATATTTATCTTTTTCTTCTCAGGGTATCCCTGGAGGGGTGGAGGCTTCGGCTGGTGTGGGTGGAGGGGCAGCTATTAATGCCGAGGAGCTTGGAAATGATGTAAGTATGGTACTGTATGTGACGTTGACCAGAGTTGAGATAGAGCTCATTTTCAGTGTTATTCCTGTTTTCATTTATTCTTTGTAAATTAAAAGTATATAATGTTTCTAATTATTTTTATTTAAAACAAATATGAAGCTAGATTTATTGACAATATTGAAATATTCAGAAGTGCTTAATAAATGTAGAAAGCTGCTAAAGATTTCCAGCATACAAGTTACAAATATTAAATATATATATTTATGTTTAAGAATATTACTACAGTAGCAATATTTGATAACTTTAACATGTGGTTATCTGATATTTAACTTTCTTTCAGTCCACCATGGAGGAGCTCTGGGCCATGAAGGCAATGGAACATTCAGAAATTCATTTTAATGTAAGTAAACATGCTTTAAAAGGTGTTGTTAATATTGGTGTAATGAGAGAATGGTTTGATATTGATGTAGGTGCTTACTAGGGTTATCATGTACCCTTGGTAGATAAATACACATAATGAACAAATCCACAAGGGCCTTGATGAGGGTGCTAACCTATGCGCTGGATGTTCCCAGACACGCTCTAGTCAACTGTGCCATGACATGGTATAAGAATTGCAACCTTGAGTGCTTCTGCCCCCACAAGGGTCCCGAGGCTTCCACTGAAGCCTAACTGGGGTTTCACACAGTTCCCCCATGCACTTGGGCTCTGTCAACCAAATAGTTCTACCTCTGATGGGGGCTTCATTGACTACTTCAATACACTTGAATACAATACAATACAATTGACTACTTTACTATACTGTACACAGAAATTACAATAAGGTGATATATCAAATGAACAAATCCACAAGGACCGTGATGAGGGTGAATTACCTTCATTGCTTATGATTACTGTAGCTGCTTCCTGGGGGTGTGTAACAAAAAGGAGGCCTGGTCGAAGACCAGGCCGCGGGGACGCTAAGCCCCGAAATCATCTCAAGATAACCTCAAGAAGATAGTTACCCTCACCAAGGCCCTTGTGGATTTGTTCATTTTATATATCACGCTATGTTAATTTCTGTGTATAAATACATATAGAAGTGTACAGTATATGGATGTGGTCACGAGGGAGGTCAAAGTGGAAAATGTTGTGAAGCTAACATACGAAAGCAGTAACTGGAGTAGTCCTGAGTCAGATTTTTGGTATGCAGATGATGTCCTTTTAACAGAGTGATAATGATTTACGTAGAGTAGTTGAAAGTTGTATTGATGTGTATAAGAGAAAATATACAACATAATATTTCACTAATTTCTTTGTCATCCACAGTGTATGAATCTTCACTCGTTCAAATAGGTCCGTTACTGGCAGTGGTTTTTGCGTTTGATTTTGCATATGTGAAGAAATATTTTGGGGTTTTCTTAATTTTTTGAATTGTTTTCTGTTCTAGTTGCCTTTCTTCAATCTGATATGAGTGTTTCAGTTTCTGCTCTGTTTCTTCAACCTCCCTGTTTAAATTACTCCTTCTTTGTACTGTGAAAGTCGTGTCTGCCTAAGCATTTCCATTATTTTTTCCTTCTTTTATAGTGTCTTCTGCATTCTCTTCCTATGTTGGACCTCTTTTTGGCTGTCCTCAAAGAAACATGTTTCAGACAACTTTATATGCTTCTGAAGTCAGTTTTTCTATTCCTTCTGTAGGATTTTTATTACTTAGAACAGTTTCCCATGGAATGTTCAAGTTCTTTTTATTTTCTCCCAGTCTATTCTTTTATTATTGAAATTGAATTTACTGAATAACCCCTCATGCTTGATCATTGATTCAGGTCTATTCTGAGTATTGATGGTAGTTTGCACTTCAATGAGCTTGTGATTGGAGTATGTGGTATCTGAAATCTTAATGTTCCTGATTATGTCTTCATTGTTTGTGAATACCAGATCTAGAATATTTTTGTTTCTAGTTGGCTCCGATATCTGCAAGTTGAGTGAAAATTTGTCATCCGTCTTCTCGGATGTTTCACTGATTGTTTATCACTTGTTTCTCTATTTACTAGAGTATTGGTTGAAAAACTTGATAAGTCATATAATTCACATAACACATAGAGGAAGAGATATATAACACAGAGGAAGAGAGATTTAACATTCAGTACCTTCCTCCCTTGAGTAAAAGTGACCATGACTTTTTGGGAATAAAGTATGGAATGTGTTTTAATCTGGAGGAAAATGAGGAAGTTGGAACAGTTGAAAAAACTGATTTCAGGAGAGGACATTATGGGGTGAACAAATCCACACGGGCCGTGACAAGGGTTCGAACCTATGTCCAAGAAGATCCCAGACGCTGCTTTAATCATTTGTTCATTTGATGCATCACCCTATTGTGATTTGTGTGTGTAACATTATAGGGTACTCAGTACTTAGAATTTTTCTTAAGGAATTTGACTGGAAAGACTTATTGTTAGGCAAAAAAGTAAATGAGATGTATGTCAAGTTTTTTTATATATATGATATAGGCAAAAATTTTTGTTACATCAAAGCAGAGATGTAGAACTAGGAAACAGGATTGGTTCAACAGAAATTGCAAGAGGACCCGAGACCAAAAAGAGTTGGAAATGGAATCAATCTAGGAAGAGGCCAAACCCCAAACATACCAGCAATACAAAGATGCAAGAAACAACTACACGGCAGTGAGGGGAAAGGCGGAAAGAAATTTTGAGAAAGGAATAGCGGACAAATGTAAAACAGAACCAGGTCTATTCAATAAATTCAATAACAAAAAATTGCAGGTAAAGGATAATATTCAGAGGTTGAAAATGGGAAACAGAGTCATGGAAAATGGAAACGAAATGTTTTTTTTTAATATATACAGGAGTTCTTACATTCTTGTACAGCCACTTGCTCACGTAACATTTCAGGCAAGTCCTCAATCCTATGTTCCCCGGAATACGACCCCGCCAAATCGTTTAACAACCAGGTACTTATGTACAAAATGAAATCTTCGGAGAACCAGACACCATAAGAATTTCAGAGAACTACATAGAGGTATCTAGAGATGAAGTGGGAAAAAATGCTCAAGGAACTAGTTAAGAACAAAGCAGTTAGCCTGGATGGAGTTTCACCATGGGTTCTGAAAGTGTGTACACATCTATCTGAATCTGAAAAAGGCTTTTGACAGAGTTCCATATGTGAGGTTGTTGTGGAAACTGGAACGTATTGGAGGAGTGACAGGTAGGCTTCTGACACGGATGAAAAATTTTCTAACCGACAGAAAATTGAGGGCAGTAATCAGAGGCAATGTATCGGAGAAATGTCACAAGTGAAGTACCACAGGGTTCAGTTCTTGCACCGCTAATGTTCGTTGTCTACATAAACGATCTACCAGATGGCAAACAGAATTATGAACATGTTTGCTGATGATGCTAAGATAATATGGAAGATAAGAAACTTAGACGATTGTCATGCCCTTCAAGAAGACCTGGACAAAGTGTATGGTGCACCACTTGGCAAATGGAATTAATGCGAATAAATGCAATGTTATGGAATGTGGAATAGGAGAACATAGACCCCACACAACCTATAAATTATGTGAGAAATCTTTAAAGAATTCTGATAGAGAGAGATCTAGGGGGTTCTAGATAGAAAACTATCACCTAAGGACCACATAAAGAACATTGTGCGAGGAGCCTATGCTACACTTACTAACTTCAGAATTGCTTTTAAATACACAGATGATGAAATAACAAAGAAATTGTTCTCGACTTTTGTTAAACCAAAGCTGGAATATGCAGGGGTTGTATGGTGCCCATATCTTAAGCACATAAACAAACTGAAAAAGGTGCAAAGACATGCAACCAAATGGCTCCCAGAACTGAAGGACAAGGGCTACGAAGAGAGGTCAGAGGCACTGAATATTCCAAAACTAGAAGATAGAATGCACAAATGAATGATAGAAGAAAGAGATATGATCACTGAGCAAAATAGTAACAAGAATTGAAAAAATTGATAGGGAAGAATTCCTGAGACTTGGAACTTCAAGAACAAGAGGTCATATATTTAAACTAACTAAACAAAGCTGTTGAAGAAATATAAGAAAATTCACTTTCACAGAGTGGTAGACAGTTGGAACAAGTTAGGTGATAAGGTGGTGGAGGCCAAAACCATCAATAATTTCAAAGCGTTATATGACAGAGTGTTTGGAAGATGGGACACCACTAGCATAGCTCTCATCCTGTGACTACACTGAGGTAATTACATGATAATGTTTCAATTGATGATTGGTTTACCTGGTATTCTTCATTACAACCATTCAGAGTAGTGAAAAGCATATATATAATGAACAATGGTGTTGGGCTCTGAGCGATGACATATGGTCTGATTGGCACCATATAAGTGAGAGTATAAGATTGAAACAAAAGGCATTAGCCAACAGTGTGCCATCCGAAGATGACAGCAGGCGCCTAGTGCACATAATGCCTGATAATGGTTCACTTGATTGGTATACCTGGTATACCTCGATTGGTATACCTGGTATACCTCATTGCAACCATATGGAGTTCTGAAAACCATATGAACATCATTGGTATACATGTGTAATTATGATCGAATTTTAAACAATGACTGCATTCACTTAGTAATTCATGATGAATACTGCATTCACATGATAATGTAACCATGAAAAGATAGCAGGATTTTTTCATGGGTCAAGGTACGCTCCATTACATCTACAGAGAGCTGTTATATCCTTCTTTGCATTATTGATTTCGGGGCTTAGTGTCCTCGACCAGGCCTCCTTTTTGTTGCACACCCCCAGGAAGCAGCCCGTAGCAGTTGTCTAACTCCCAGGTACCTATTTACTGCTAGGTAACGGGCATCAGGGTGAAAGAAACGCTGCCCATTTTGTTTCCGCCTCCACTGGGGATCGAACCCGGAACCTCAGGACTATGAATCCGAAGCACTGTCCACTCAGCTGTTAGGCCCCTAGCCTCCACTCATTTCCAAAACAACCAGTATAGCATACCCAATTCCTTGATACTTGGCCCTGTGGGTGTCCGCAGACTAGGATTCTGAGGGTCAAAATCCAAAGTCAGATATTCACCAGGCATCTCGGTGTTCGGTAGCTTATTTCTCGGGAACCACTGAGTGTTGCAATCTGACATTATTAGATGTGGTAGCAGGGTTTGAGTACTCTTAATGGTATTTTCTTTCCATGTGTCCGGACACTAGGATCTGGTCACCCATGTTCAATGACTTGTTCTACAAGAACCATTGGCCGTTATGGTTTGATATTAATGTGCAAGATAATATGGTGTGTTGGCATTCGTTGGTGGCATTTTAAATTTATTTAGAGATGCAATATAGTACTTAATTTTGATATCCAGAGACTGGAAAGTGGGCTGATTTTGGTACCATCTCTGAACACCATTTATTACCCATAATGCACCATTCTAGGTATCTACCCAGGTCATCCTGCATTTTAAGGACTGTACATCTGTCTTAAAAAATTTTTTAATGTAATCTCTTACATTTGCCAATAGAAAAAATGTTGATCTTTGTAAGAAGTATGTACTGAATAATTGAAAAAATATTGTTTTAATATTTATTCTACCTGGTTTCTATTAAATGCTGTTAATGTTTCATTACATTTTTAGTGTACTTGAACAATTCTTGGCATTTTTGTGATTTCTTTTAATAGGCACTATTACTTTCTTTGAACATTGGCACCGCAAAGAGTGGTGAGTTTACCCAAAATTTATTGACCATTATAATTAAAATTGACTTTTTTTCCAATAGCTCCTGTGTGCAGTTGATCCTAAACTGCTGAGGCTTACCCCAAAGGATGATGTCATCTATAGTGCCTTCAGAAAAGAATTTCCAGATTTTAATGTTGCAAAGTTGGAGGAAAAAGATCTCAAAAGTTCAGAAGCAAAGGAGGTCAGTGTATCATTTCATTCATATCATTTATTTTCCTCTATACGTATAAATAATGTATATGTACCACATTAAGAACAGCAAAGGTATTGATCCTTTTGTATGATAGGAATAAGTGGAATGCTGTACACTACCTGGTTGATGGGGTTCTGGGAGTTGTTCTACTCCCCAAGCCCGGCCCGAGGTCAGACTTGACTTGTGAGAGTTTGGTCCACCAGGTTGTTGCTTGGAGCGACCCGCAGGCCCACATACCCACCACAGCCCGATTGGTCCGGCACTCCTTGAAGGAAACAATCTAGTTTCCTCTTGAAGATGTCCACGGTTGTTCCTGTAATATTTCTAGTAGGACGTTGAACAACCGTGGACCTCTGATGTTCATACAGTGTTCTCTGATTGTGCCCATGGCACCTCTGCTCTTCACTGGTTCTATTCTGCATTTTCTTCCATGTCGCAGTACTCCAGTACGTTGTTATTTTACTGTGCAGATTTGGGACCTGTCCCTCCAGTATTTTCCATGTGTATATTATTTGGTATCTCTCTCGTCTCCTTTCTAGTGAGTACATTTGGAGAGCTTTGAGACGATCCCAATAATTTAGGTGCTTTATCTCGTCTATGCGTGCCGTATATTTCTCTGTATTCCCTCAATTTCAGCAATCTCTCCTGCTCTGAAGGGGGAAGTGAGTACTGAGCAGTACTCAAGATGGGACAACACAAGTGATTTGAAGATTACAACCATTGTGATGGGATCTCTGGACTTGAAGGTTCTCGTAATCCATCCTATCATTTTTCTGGCTGACGCAATATTTGCTTGGTTATGCTCCCTAAACGTTAGGTTGTCGGACATCATTATTCCCAAATCCTTGACATGCTGTTTTCCTACTATGGGCAGATTCGATTGTGTTTTGTACCCTGTATTATGTTTAAGATCCTCATTTTTGCCGTATTTGAGTACCTGGAATTTATCACCGTTAAACATCATGTTATTTTCTGCTGCCCAATCGAAAACTTTGTTAATATCTGTTTGTAGTTTATCAATGTCTTCAGCAGAGGTAATTTTCATGCTGATTTTTGTGTCATCTGCAAAGGATGACACGAAGCTGTGACTTGTGTTTTTGTCTGTCTGATATGAGAATAAGGAACAGCAGTGGTGCAAGGACTGTACCTTGAGGTAGAGTTTTTAACTGCGCTCGGACTCGATTTTACTTGACTGACTGTTACTCTTTGTGTTTTGTTCGACAGGAAATTGAATATACAGCATCCTACTTTACCAGTTATACCCATTGACCTCATTGTGTGTGCAATCACTCCATGGTCACATTTGTCGAATGCCTTAGCAAAATCTGTGTACAGTATATGACATCTGCATTATGTTTTTCCTCTAATGCCTCAGTTATTTTATCATAGTGGTCAAGTAGCTGTGAGAGGCATGATCTCCCTGCTCTAAATCCATGTTGGCCTGGATTGTGGAGGTCATTGGTTTCCATGAATCTAGTTACCTGACTCCTGATCACTTTCTCAAATACTTTTATTATGTGGGACGTTAGTGCAACTGGTCTATAATTCTTTGCCAATGCTTTGCTACCACGCTTGCATCTGGTATCTCCCCTGTGTCCAAGCTCTCCCTCCGCACTATACTGAGTGCCTGTGCTACTGGCACTTTGCATTTCTTTATAAATATTGAATTCCATGAGTCTGGACCCGGGGCTGAGTGCATGGGCATATTGTCAATTTCTTTTTCAAAATCTGCCACGCTCGTGCTGATATCAGTTATATTTACAGGTGTTTGAGTATCATTCATAAAGAAATTGTCCAAATCTTCCACTTTCATGCTGAATATCGGAGAGCTAAACATGTCCTCATACTGCTTTTTTAGGATTTCACTAATTTCTTTGTGAAATTAATTTTTAAACTAATTAATTTTAATTAATTTCCTCAGTGTATGAACCTTTACTAATACGAATAGGTCCAATACTGGCAGTGGTTTTCGCTTTTGATTTAGCATATGTGAAGAAATATTTTGGGTTTTTCTTTATTTCTTGAATTGCTTTCTGTTCTAGTTGCCTTTCTTCAGTCTGATAGGAATGCTTCAGTCTGTTCGATTTCTTCAATCTCCCTGTTTAAATCCACAATCGCTTTGATCTTGGCCAAAAGGCTGAGAAGCGATAGGAATACTGTACAGTGTATACAATTTGTGGATGTAAATGACAGTACCCATATGGAATAGCTGAAAGCTCTCTCTAATTTTGAAGTTTTGGTGCTCTTAAGGGTTTACCAAATGAGCTTGTGGTTCTGATAATGTCTAGGGGTCTGAGCTTGTGTGTGGGATTCGTGTCGTTTGTGCTCAGTGTCCTTGAATTTTCTTGGGCAGATCTATAATTCATCACCTGAGCATCATGGTGAAAGGTGGCCATTAGTGGACAGTTTTCAACCTTGAGACTTAGTCTGGTGCCTAGGCTCCTTGGCAGTGTTGTCTGATGGGTTTCTGTGGTGTTTGGGTGGTTCAACACGTACAATTGTACAGTCTACTGACTGCTTCACTTCTCTTTAGGGCTTAGGTTCAGCAAACGTGTCCTCAAAGTACAAGCGTGTTCCACCAGTGGTCTTTGGCATATCACAATTTATAGTTAGGCTGGGACCTTGCTCTGATGTGCTGGTTGTATTGCTGCTGTCTATATGTCCTTTCATAGTTACTTTGGTGTTTGTTGGCCCACATGTCTGTTCCTGACATCATTTGTATGGACAGCATTGTTGCTTATGTTTTCAGAAATAGTTTAGAGATTTATGCCACTCTGGCTGAAGGAAGTGGTTGGTTCAGGGTTCAGTAGTTTTCTCCCTTGCTGTCATTTTGACCTTGATCTTATAGCTGTTACCTCTGGACTTATTAAAGCATTAACGGATAAGAATTTTCTTTGTGTCACTTCTAAGGGTGTTGACAGGACATACCTTAATAAAAAGGGCATTTTATTTATCTTACATACTCACCATGTTCAAATGTCGATTTCACCCTAATGCTTGTGAAATATGTAGACAATTGGGTGTTAATACTTTTTAATTCTGTCTAGGTAATTTGCCTATAAAGCCACAAAGATAGCAAGTGCTAACACTTATAGGAGTTAGCGATCTCGGTTGCCGTTTTAAGATTTACAGTATTAGCCACCAATGAGAACTTTGGCAGAGCCCTAATTTTGGTTGGGGATACCTGTCCTTTGTGAACTGAAGGGAGGAAATGTTATTCGGTTCCATTTCTTTGGTTCCCTTGCCCTTAAAAGAGGGCCAAGCAGAGTCCTTGAGTACACACACAGGCATGTTGAGGATTTCCCTGTTGTTCTGAATGGATCTTTGAAGAAACCTAAATGTTGATTAGACCAGGCACAAATATCTTGGGATCTTCAACCCCCACATTTGATGTACCTAACCTATTTACTTCGTGGCCTAAAGCAGTATATGGATAATAATATCCATATATGGATATATATTTAGTATATGGATAATAATATCCATATACTAAAGCAGTATATGGATATTATTTGGCTACAGAATTCGTCTTGTGACAATCTATCCGTGACTTCCCATCAGGTCACGAAGTAAATAGGTAAGGTACATCAAATGTGGGGGTTGAAGATCCCAAGATATTTGTGCCTGGTCTAATCAACATTTAGGTTTCTTCAAAGATCCATCCAGAACAGGGAAATCCTCAACATGCCTGTGTGTGTGTACTCGTCTTGTGTTGTACCATCTTGAGAACGACTTGATACTCGCTTCCTCGTTCAAAGCAGGAGAGGTTGCTAAAATAGAGGGAATACAGAGAACATATACAGCATATATAGACACAATAAAGCACCTAAATTATTGGGATCGCCTCAAAGCACTTCCAAATGTACTCCGTAGAAAGGAGATGAGAGAAATATCAAATAATATACACATGGAGAATACTGGAGGGCCAAGTCCCAAATCTACACAGTATAATAACAACATACAGTACTGGAGTGAACACTATTGAAGAAAATGCAGAATAGAACCAGTGAAGAGCAGGGGTGCCATAGGAACAATCGGAGAACACTGTATGAACATCAGAGGTCCACGGTTGTTCAACATACTCCCAGCGAGTATAAGAAACATTGCCGGAACAAATATAGACACCTTCAAGAGAAAACTAGATAGTTTTCTTCAAGAAGTGCCAGACCAACCGGACTGTAATAGATATGTGGGCCTGCGAGCCGCTCCGAGTAATAACCTGTTGGACAAAGGTCTCACAAGTCCAAAGGGAGAAGAACTCTCAGAATCCCATCCAGGTCCAGGTACAAGAGCTACCAAGTCACCCACAAGGTAGAGGCAATTCATTAGTCAATGCTTGGGTTTCTGCTTTCATACTGGCATCTGGCATGACATCTAGGAACTGTTGAATGTGTTATGCATGTACAGGTACTGATATGCAGTATACATATATATACACACTGTACATCCCTAAAGGCATTCCTGTCTCTGTCAGAAGTGGAAACCTGATTACATTCCCTCTTCTTCCCTGCGTGTAAGAAGGCGTCTTTCCTGCCACAGTTTCCTTTTCCGTGTTCGTTCTTGCCTCTCCTCAAATCTCGGTATCATTGTCAGCTGATCTTGCTATGGAAAGGTAAGGTTAGGATGACCTAACCTACCACTCTGACCCAGGGAGTGATGTAGGGTTACATAAACTTCAGCTCGGATAGTTTAAAAGGTTGGCAGGCTAATCCCTTTCCTGAGAAGTTATGTACCAGCTTCAGGTCTGTTAATCACACGAAAACAGGAGGGATTGAGTGACACAAGCTGGAGATAAAGTTGATTGATTCGGTGTGTGCTGTGGCTGTCTCCCTCCCAGCTGTAAGATGTAATTATCAGAAATGTTTAATGTAATGAAAGGTAAGAATTGCCTGAATGTCAGTGATAGTGAGATTCCAATGTACTGCTTTACCCTGTGAAAGTGTAGATTACAGTATTTTGGAACAGGTCACAGAAAGTGACTGTCTAGATCAGGCATGTCAAACATGCGACCCTTTGCAAGCACATCTACAGTCTGCATAAAGGATACTGTAATGTGGTCATTTGGTTATGGTTTGGATTTGAGTAAACTCGCATGCTTCTGCCAAGGCAGACGAAAGCCTGCAGATAGAACTATTAGAAATTTAGTCGGATTTTACAATTGGAGCAAAGTACAGTACAGTATCTTGAAGTGGGGTCTGACGACCTAACGTTTAGGGAGCATAATGAAGCAAATATTGCGTCAGCCAGAAAAATGATCGGATGGATTATGAGAACTTTCAAATCCAGGGATCCCATCACAATGGTTGTATTTTACAAATCACTTGTACTGTCGCGTCTTGAGTATTGCTCAGTACTCGCTGCCCCCTTCAGAGCAGGAGAGATTGCTGAAATAGAGGGAATACAGAGAACATATACGGCATACATAGATGCAATAAAGCACCTAAATTATTGGGATCGTCTCAAAGCTCTCCAAATGTACTCACTAGAAAGAAGACGAGAGAGAGATCAAATAATATACACGTGGAAGATACCGGAGGGCCAAGTACCAAATCTACACGGTAAAATAACAACATACTGGAGTGAACGATATGGAAGAAAATGCAGAATAGAACCAGTGAAGGGCAGGGGTGCCATTGGCACAATCAGAGAACATTGTATAAAGATCAGAAGTCCACGGTTATTCAACATCCTCTCAGCGAGCATAAGAAATATTGCTGGAACAACTGTGGACATCTTCAAGAGAAAACTAATCATTTTCTCCAAGGAGTGCCGGACCAACCGGGCTGTGGTGGATATGTAGGCCTGTGGGCTGCTGCAAGCAACAGCCTGGTGGACCAAGCTCTCACGAGTCAAACCTGGCCTCATGGCAGGCTTGGGGAGTAGAAGAACTCTCGGAACCCCATCAACCAGGTTATCTTAAGACGAGTTCGGGGCTTAGTGCTCCCACAGCTCAGTCCTCGACCAGGCCTCCTTTTTGTTACACACCCCCAGGAAGCAGCCCGTAGCAGCTGTCTAACTCCCAGGTATCTATTTACTGCTAGGTAACAAGGGCTTCAGGGTGAAAGAAACTCTGCCCATTTGTTTCCACCTCCACCGGGATCGAACCCAGAACCTTAGGACTATGAATCCCGAGCGTTGTCCACTCAGCTGTCAGCGGTTAGCTGGTTTCTTTTCATACCTATCTGAAAAGTTTAAAAACTTAAGAAAGTTTGCCACTAGGATTATGGCAATGTTCTGTTCTACCTATGTGTGAACAGTTATTTTCCTTTGTGAAATCAACAAAAACTTCTCAGAGAATAAGGCTGGCTGATCAACACTTGTGATTTCTGATCAAAGTGGGAACTGCACAGACATTTCAGCCAGACATTTCATTAAAAAGGTGTCAAGCCTCAGGACAAAACACAAAAATTTTTTTGAATAGTTGTAAATAAATGTTCATTTTGAACTGTTGTAATTTTTGTATAATGTATTTGTTGCTATAGCATAGAAGTCTATGTTGCTGTTTAAAGAAAAGAATTCTTTTGTTAAATTAAACTACAGTACTTCATTACATTGCATTCATGAATGTGGCCAGCTGCTAAACCATTTGTATGCACATTGTATGTTTCTAAATAGTACAAATATTCTGTAATGATTTTTATTATTTTTTTCAATAAGTTGTGGTGTGTGGCCCTCACGACAACACAAATGTGACCCATATGACCCTCGGTTTTGCTGGGTCTAGATGGTGTCCACCACTAAGAGGAAACATCTTTAACTCTCCTGTGACATGTATCCTTTGCCATCAGTCACCTTAAGAAGTTCAAAGATTCACCAGAGACAAAGGTGGTGGCAGTATCAAGAAGGTTTTAAGTTAGTTTTTAAAGGACTTAAATTGTGGCAGTGGTTTGCGGAGATATAAATTGTGACAGCATGTCGAATTGTTGTAGTCCCTCTTAGTCGTTTACCTCCTTGTAAAATGTTCTAATTTTCAGGACTTTCATGTGTCTTGCTTTCTAAATGTCCCTCATGGCCATTTGTTTCTCAATAGAATTCTTATTGAATGATACATTCAATATTAATCACCTCGTGCTTTTGTTCTCGTATTGGCATCCTCAGTGATATTTAGCACATTTTGAATATCCAGCAACAATGATGGTGCTACATAGTCTCCCTGGCTAGGTACCTTCTTTATATAATTGCTTGATAGCTATGTGGGGATGAGGGCTACAAAGCCGAACAGCCACATAGACTAATCAGTTACCAGGGTAGCCTGACCTCAGGCTAGGCTACAAGAGTTTAAAAACAAAACAAAACAAAAAACTAATAGATTGTAAGGTAAGAGGTCAACTCATACTCCATTGTATACATTTTTGGATATTCTAAATGTCTTTACATTGTTTATTCCCATTCTATATTGTCATTTTACTGCTCAGAATTGGATAGTGCAAAATATTTCCATGTAGAATCAAGATCTGGCTGTACTTTATCATGAAAATCAGGCTGGCCTTTGTATAGCCTTGTATTATACCAAGTGGGTACATCACCTTGGTCTTTGGTGCTAAGAAATATCAACTTCAGTTGTAAAGGTAGGCACTGTAACATTGATATGCTATTACTGTATTTGTAAAGGTATCTCATGTCATATGTTTTTATTTCCAGAAATGGAGACCATTTTGTATCGCCTTTGAGAAGGAAATTGAAGACTATAGTTTTGCCACCCTTGTGCGCATAGACACCAATGATGAATATTCTGAATCGAATACAATCCTTGTTACTCGGATACAGTTTTTCTGTATAGAAATTGCTCGCAACAGGGAGGGACTGAATGACTCTATTAGGACACAGTTCAAGCCCAAGCCTCGTTCCAAGAAGACACAGCAGTGACAACAAGACTGGAACTAATTCAGATTACAGTACTGTAGGAAAATGTACAGTATGTTCGAACCTTCTTAAATATTCTATTATTTAGCGCTATGAAATTATGAGATGACCGAGTATTATCTTTAAACTTTTCAGCATGGGAGAGTTCCTACATGATAAATGTGCCTTTTCTTATTACACGATGTGCATCTTTTAACTGGTGAACCAGTAAAATACTCGCCTGAAATGTGTTTTTCCCATAATTTATATTTTATATTTTTGTACAATTGTAAAACCTACAGTAGGTTAGGTTATTAAGGTTGTTTTGATGTAATACAGATATGGAGTTACTGTACTGATATACTGATGTATAAATACATGTCATGACATGGAATTTTGCTGGTATAGATGGAGGTACTGGAGCTTCAACCAAGGACAATTTAAATGCAAAGTGAATGCTAATATTTTTTATTGTTGCTGCTGCAGGCAGCTACTTTATTTTACACACCCATACTCATCCTGTGGGCGGTAGTGCAGAAGAGAATTACTTAGGACAGTCTTAATCAAACCTTGACAGAGTTCTTTATATTAACAATTACATATAACACACACCTTGTAATTAAAATGACAGCTAAGTATAAACTTTTGCATTGCAGCATTTATGTATTTACTGAAGTGAAATCTGAAATTCTTGCATTGTATCCATATATATTATCATTTTGTAATAGGATGGTTTGCCATTTCATGCTGTGTGAGCTTAGCTTTATCTCTAAATGGCATACTTTACCCAGTTGTGTTTACTTGGGACACACCTATTGTGTGTGTCCCTGTCTTTGTCCATTCACTATGTAGGTTCGCTGATAATAAATATGTCAGATAAATGGGATTGACTAATGAGCAAAGTGCAGTATATTGGTCCATAAAATCAAGGTTTTATTGAAATTGATTTAAGATATTGCAGCAAGAATATAGAATATATTTGTGGAGCCAATGAATGTTGGATAGATTCCAAGAGCAGGTATGGATAATTACTTGTTGCAAGGGTAGAAGAGTTTTCATTAGAACTCTACTATAGAAATGGATTTATTTGTTCAAAAAATTAAACTTTTTGGTAGATTGTCAGTTTGTAAACTACAGTATACTTTTTGTTATGCCTTGTGAGAGTACGGTATAGGATTTTTCAATTTACAGTAGGAAACTTTGTTTCCAAAATGACACCAGCAGTTTGACTGCAATTAGCATGTCAAACTGCAAAGAAACAAAATTTCTTGCACAGAAAGAAAGGTGGGCTTTTTGAATAATTTTATATGATCATTTTTAATAATCATTAATCTGATGAGTCCATTTTTGTATACATGCAAGTGTGGCTTCTTTGGTAATTCCTGAATTTCCATGAACATAAACATGCTGTCTTTGTTGTATGTATTGCTTATTTCTAGATGGCAAAACAGAACAGTTTTTAATCTGGTCATGAGAACTGTCTTCTTCCAGCAGTAGATTAACCTATCACTTGGGAGAGCTAAGGCAGGTACAGTATTTGTGTTCCATCTCTGATTTGGATATTGTATTTTATATTGTTCTCTGCTAACTTTGGATAGATGACTGGCAGACATATGATCCCCAGAACAATCACATTGTATGTATATCTCCATGGCTTTTTTCATTTTCTTTTTTTTTTTTTACCCCTATATAAAAAAAAAATTTGTCCTAGTTACATATTGGCTTAACTCATTGTGCTTACATGTATACTGTATTTGTGATAGACAACTGTATCCCCCCCAATTATCACGATAAAGATACTGTCTGATTCTTAATCCTTCAATATAGATACAATTTTGTGCTCATGTATAGGCATTCTATGTACAGTAATGTGCAAGATTTTTTTGATTTTCTGGGAGGGCCTCTTCAGCAGTTTGAGAGCTACCAAGTACCCCACCAAAATAGGGCATTTCATTGGTTAAATGCTTGATTTGTGACGTTAGTAATAATTAGTATTCTTGTACTGGTCTAGTACTCTAGAGAGTGTAATTACTTCAAACATCAGTAAAATGGGCATGCAGTTGAGCTGTTCACTTTATCTGAGATTGGATTAGATGAAAATGTTTAACTCCTGTAGTTATGGTAACTTGTCATATTACTCCAAGAGTGTTGTCATTCGACATTTTCCTGTGAGAATGTCGACACCAGTGTTTGAGGTGTGATCGGTGAGCGAGACATCTCATGTCAGCGAGAGTAACCTGGAAACAAAAATATGATTGTTAATAATTGCGAAAAAGGGCATTTAATTTGTTATAGTCCAGTTTAATTCGGGGCACTTAATGGAGTGCCGCCCTGCTCTTTATTGTCTGAACTGCATTGTCCCTCTTACGGTTGTGCAGATCCTTGCTGAATGTCCCGACTTTTGAATATCCCACAGTTTTGACGGTGCTACACAGCCTCCCTGACTTGATTTCTTTTGATAATTACTTGCTGTAATTACTCATTGTGTGTGTGTGAGAGAGTTGTGAAACCTAGACACTATTTGTACTTGTTAGTATATACCCTACAGAATGTGCCATTTTAAGCATTCAGACAGTAATTACTTCAAAATTACAGGTATTTTACTAGAAAATTAAGATTGTATAGATGCATTTGGTTAGATGTTGACTGGTAATTATTAACAGATGCAGAATACATTGATACTAAGGTTAAGAATGATAGGAACTTGTCATAAAGTACATAGAGATATCCATTTAGTTATGCATTCAAAAGCAAGTTGTTACTGTATCGTCAGTAATATTAATGAAATATTTAGGATGTTTTCAATGAAAGCTTAAATTTTTGTAGGAACACACCTTCCTGGGGGAAAGGGGGGAAAATCCTGCTGATATTGTATCGAGGGGAGAAAAATCTGTTAATAAAATATCAATAAGATTCCACTCTTTCCCCCCCCCCCCCCAATGGAAGCGGGTTATTAGAAAAACTTAAGCTTTCATTATAAACATCCGAAATATTTCCTTAATTGATGATACCGTATGTAGATTTAGATTATGTATCGACTTTCTTCATTTTCCTGCAATTTGGATATATAAAACGTTTATGGTGTTATTGTAATGTATAGCATAAATAAAACATTTCAACAGATTGCATTTGATTTAATAATTGGTTACATAATTTGAATATAACATTTCCAGAATTTGTTCAATTGAACATTTTCATAATTTGTTCAATTGAACATTTTCATAATTTGTTCAATTGAACATTTTCAGTTTGTTCAATTGAATATTTTCATAGTTTGTTCAATTGAACATTTTCATAATTTGTTCAATTCAACATTTTCATAATTTGTTCAATTGAACATTTTCATAATTTGTTCAATTGAACATTTTCGGAATTTGTTCAATTGAACATTTTCGGAATTTGTTCAATTGAACATTTTCATAGTTTGTTCAATTGAACATTTTCATAGTTTGTTCAATTGAACATTTTCATAAGTTTGTTCAATTGAACATTTTCATATGTTCAATTGAACATTTTCATAATTTGTTCAATTGAACATTTTCGGAATTTGTTCAATTGAACATTTCCAGAATTTGTTCAATTGGACATTTCTATAATTTGTTCAATTGAACATTTCTATAATTTGTCAAATTAAGCTTTGAATTTTTTCAATTGATCCTTTCCGGAATTTGTTTAATTGAACCTTTCCAGAATTTGTTCAATTGAACACTTCCAGAATTTGTTCAATTGAACACTTCCAGAATTTGTTCAATTGAACATTTTCATAATTTGTTCAATTGAACATTTCCAGAATTTGTTCAACTGAACCTTGAACAAGCATTTGATTTCAACTTCATGTGATTTTCAATTACATATTGTACACTTCAAACAGCTGGAGAGGATTAGTTCTACAGTTGTGGCCACTGCATTCCTAGTTTCTCCTAGCATTAAGGTGGGTGTTATTAGGGTGGGAGGGTGTTGGTAAGGTGCGTGTTAGTAGGGTGGGAGAGTGTTGGTAAGGTGGGTGTTATTAGGGTGGGAGGGTGTTGGTAAGGTGGGTGTTATTAGGGTGGGAGGGTGTTGGTAAGGTGGGTGTTAGTAGGGTGGGAGGGTGTTGGTAAGGTGGGTGTTATTAGGGTGGGAGATTGTTGGTAAGGTGGGTGTTATTAGGGTGGGAGTGTGTTGGTAAGGTGGGTGTTAGTAGGGTGGGAGTGTGTTGGTAAGGTGGGTGTTAGTAGGGTGGGAGTGTGTTAGTAGGGTGGGAGTGTGTTGGTAAGGTGGGTGTTAGTAGGGTGGGAGGGTGTTGGAAAGGTGGGTGTTAGTAGGGTGGGAGGGTGTTGGTAAGGTGGGTGTTATTAGGGTGGGAGGGTGTTGGTAAGGTGGGTGTTAGTAGGGTGGGAGGGTGTTAGTAGGGTGGGAGGGTGTTGGTAAGGTGGGTGTTAGTAGGGTGGGAGGGTGTTGGTAAGGTGGGTGTTAGTAGGGTGGGAGGGTGTTAGTAGGGTGGGAGGGTGTTGGTAAGGTGGGTGTTAGTAGGGTGGGAGGGTGTTGGTAAGGTGGGTGTTATTAGGGTGGGAGATTGTTGGTAAGGTGGGTGTTATTAGGGTGGGAGGGTGTTATTAGGGTGGGAGTGTGTTGGTAAGGTGGGTGTTATTAGGGTGGGAGGGTGTTGGTCAGGTGGGTGTTATTAGGGTGGGAGGGTGTTGGTCAGGTGGGTGTTAGCAGGGTGGGAGAGTGTTGGTAAGGTGGGTGTTATTAGGGTGGGCGTGTGTTGGTAAGGTGGGTGTTATTAGGGTGGGAGGGTGTTGGTAAGGTGGGTGTTATTAGGGTGGGAGGGTGTTGGTAAGGTGGGTGTTAGTAGGGTGGGAGGGTGTTGGTAAGGTGGGTGTTAGTAGGGTGGGAGGGTGTTGGTAAGGTGGGTGTTATTAGGGTGGGAGGGAGTTGGTCAGGTGGGTGTTATTAGGGTGGGAGAGTGTTGGTCAGTTGGCTGGAAAGGTGGGTGTTATTAGGGTGGGAGGGTGTTGGTAAGGTGGGTGTTAGTAGGGTGGGAGGGAGTTGGTCAGGTGGGTGTTATTAGGGTGGGAGAGTGTTGGTCAGGTGGCTGGAAAGGTGGGTGTTATTAGGGTGGGAGGGTGTTGGTAAGGTGGGTGTTAGTAGGGTGGGAGGGAGTTGGTCAGGTGGGTGTTATTAGGGTGGGAGGGTGTTGGTCAGGTGGGTGTTATTAGGGTGGGAGGGTGTTGGTAAGGTGGGTGTTATTAGGGTGGGAGGGTGTTGGTCAGGTGGGTGTTATTAGGGTGGGAGGGTGTTGGTAAGGTGGGTGTTAGTAGGGTGGGAGGGTGTTGGTCAGGTGGGTGTTATTAGGGTGGGAGGGTGTTGGTAAGGTGGGTGTTATTAGGGTGGGAGAGTGTTGGTCAGGTGGGTGTTATTAGGGTGGGTGGGAGTGTTGGTAAGGTGGGTGTTATTAGGGTGGGAGTGTGTTGGTAAGGTGGGTGTTATTAGGGTGGGAGATTGTTGGTAAGGTGGGTGTTATTAGGGTGGGAGAGTGTTGGTCAGGTGGGTGTTATTAGGGTGGGAGGGTGTTGGTAAGGTGGGTGTTAGTAGGGTGGGAGGGTGTTGGTAAGGTGGGTGTTATTAGGGTGGGAGATTGTTGGTAAGGTGGGTGTTATTAGGGTGGGCGTGTGTTGGTAAGGTGGGTGTTATTATGGTGGGAGATTGTTGGTAAGGTGGGTGTTATTAGGGTGGGAGATTGTTGGTAAGGTGGGTGTTATTAGGGTGGGAGATTGTTGGTAAGGTGGGTGTTATTAGGGTGGGAGATTGTTGGTAAGGTGGGTGTTATTATGGTGGGAGATTGTTGGTAAGGTGGGTGTTATTAGGGTGGGAGGGTGTTGGTAAGGTGGGTGTTATTAGGGTGGGAGATTGTTGGTAAGGTGGGTGTTATTAGGGTGGGAGATTGTTGGTAAGGTGGGTGTTATTAGGGTGGGAGATTGTTGGTAAGGTGGGTGTTATTAGGGTGGGAGTGTGTTGGTCAGGTGGGTGTTAGTAGGGTGGGAGTGTGTTGATAAGGTGGGTGTTATTAGGGTGGGAGATTGTTGGTAAGGTGGGTGTTATTAGGGTGGGAGTGTGTTGATAAGGTGGGTGTTATTAGGGTGGGAGATTGTTGGTAAGGTGGGTGTTATTAGGGTGGGAGATTGTTGGTAAGGTGGGTGTTATTAGGGTGGGAGTGTGTTGGTCAGGTGGGTGTTAGTAGGGTGGGAGTGTGTTGATAAGGTGGGTGTTATTAGGGTGGGAGATTGTTGGTAAGGTGGGTGTTATTGGGGTGGGAGATTGTTGGTAAGGTGGGTGTTATTAGGGTGGGAGTGTGTTGGTCAGGTGGGTGTTATTAGGGTGGGAGGGAGAGTGTTGGTAAGGTGGGTGTTATTAGGGTGGGAGGGAGAGTGTTGGTAAGGTGGGTGTTATTATGGTGGGAGGGAGAGTGTTGGTAAGGTGGGTGTTATTATGGTGGGAGGGAGAGTGTTGGTAAGGTGGGTGTTATTAGGGTGGGAGGGAGAGTGTTGGTAAGGTGGGTGTTATTATGGTGGGAGGGAGAGTGTTGGTAAGGTGGGTGTTATTAGGGTGGGAGGGAGAGTGTTGGTAAGGTGGGTGTTATTATGGTGGGAGGGAGAGTGTTGGTAAGGTGGGTGTTATTATGGTGGGAGGGAGAGTGTTGGTAAGGTGGGTGTTATTAGGGTGGGAGGGAGAGTGTTGGTAAGGTGGGTGTTATTATGGTGGGAGGGTGTTGGTAAGGTGGGTGTTATTAGGGTGGAAGGGAGAGTGTTGGTAAGGTGGGTGTTATTAGGGTGGGAGGGAGAGTGTTGGTAAGGTGGGAGTTATTAGGGTGGGAGGGAGAGTGTTGGTAAGGTGGGTGTTATTAGGGTGGGAGGGAGAGTGTTGGTAAGGTGGGAGTTATTAGGGTGGGAGGGAGAGTGTTGGTAAGGTGGGTGTTATTAGGGTGGGAGGGAGAGTGTTGGTAAGGTGGGTGTTATTAGGGTGGGAGGGAGAGTGTTGGTAAGGTGGGTATTATTATGGTGGGAGGGAGAGTGTTGGTAAGGTGGGTGTTATTAGGGTGGGAGGGAGAGTGTTGGTAAGGTGGGTGTTATTATGGTGGGAGGGAGAGTGTTGGTAAGGTGGGTGTTATTATGGTGGGAGGGAGAGTGTTGGTAAGGTGGGTGTTATTATGGTGGGAGGGAGAGTGTTGGTAAGGTGGGAGTGTGGCGGTACTCACTCAGATGTGCTTGTGGGGGGTTGAGCTTCATCTCTTCGGTCCCGCCTCTCAACTGGCAAAGGAGAAAAATAGGAAGAGAATTATATAATGACCGAAAGTAAAGGTGGTAAAGAGGAGACTGGAGGAGAAAAGAGGAGTGACTGAAATAATGGGGAGGGGGGCGGGGAGTATTCTGGTGATGGGGACCTTGGGGTACCGAGAGGGTAAGGGGGTGGGGTTTGGGTAGGTGGGGGCACCGCACGATGTAGGTAGGGGGGGATGTCTCAACTTATGGTGGAGATGCATGGGAGGGGGTGAAACTTTCACCAAGTGGAGGTCACTGTCCCCTCCACACCCCTCCTCTCCCAACCTTCTCCTCCCCTCCCCTCGGCCACATGGGGGAGCTACACAAACATTGGCAGAGGAACGAATTTTGTTTTTTTTGTAAGGCGTGAATGTGAAGTCTTTCGGTGTATAAAACCTGTTGAAAGGAAGATCTCGCCCCTGGAGAGGTAACGTTAGGTCCAGGAGTGTCTGGAAGAGGTGACGTCCAACAGGGGGGGGACAAGGTGAGAGACTAAGGATTGTAAGAGCTGACTAAACTCCAAAGGCGCGTTAATCCAGCCATCAAACCCCCGGTTTATGAATGAAAAACACTTTATACACACCCTGTCCTCAGCCCAGGCTCGTTAAAGCAGCGGGCGTCCCCCCCTCCCCCTCAAGGACTCTTATCATTCTTTTACGTATTGTGCATTAAAATAAGTTTGTTTTCATTCCCAAAATAATATTATTATAAGTTAAGTTCTATGTGCTTTAATATACCTACAATTTTTCTCTCATCTTTTATTTTTTTTCATGCTATGTAACTGTTATCATTTTTATAGATTTTTCAAGTATTTACCTACTTATAAGTTTCTTAGATTAAGGACCTGCCCGAAACGCTGCGCGTACAAGAATGGCTTTACAAGGCTTTACAAGAATGTAATTACTATACTATGTATCCTCACAATCCCAATGTACCTTCTTGTATATATATAAATAAATAAATAAAATAAATAAATAGGTAGTCATCGGTCAAGTTAGGTGTTTATGTTTATTTGACGATTATTCGTATTTGAAGTACTTGGGTGAAGCATTTACAGAGTTCGTTTCGAACAGAGGTCGTCAGCGAAACACTGTTCGATAAATGTTCGAACATCATCAGTTGAGTCGTGTGTGTTTTTTATTCATAAACAGAGTTTTGGCGGCTGGATTAATGAGCATTTGGCCTTGTTGATGAGGACGGGCTGTTACACACGACTCAAAACTTATCTCGTTCGAACGTTTATTGAACAGTAGGTCACACAGTTCTTGTGTTCGAATCGCACGTCTGCAAATGCTTCACCCACATACTGTAAATGCAAATTATTGTCAACAGAAACAAAACTCCTAACACAATATGCCTTAATATTAATTTATATTTGAGAATTTTTTTAACTGGCAAAGACGTTTTCACCACAAACACAATCTCAATACAAGTACAGGCCCACTAAACATAAACATTGGCTCACTACAATTAAACATGCAGGTTCTCTACAAACACAGAGGCTCACTACACATAGAGGAATACTACACTATACTAGCATGTACACAAGCCCACTATACTACAGAGGAATTGACAGGGTAAAGATAAACTGTTTAACACGGATGGTACGCGAACAAGGGGACACAGGTGGAAGCTGAGTACCCAAATGAGCCACAGTGACGTTAAAAAGAACTTTTTCAGTGTCAGAGTAGTTAACAAATGAAATGCACTAGGCAGTGATGTGGTGGAGGCTGACTCCATACACAGTTTCAAATGTAGATATGACAGAGCCCAGTAGGCTCAGGAACCTGTACACCGGTTGATTGACGGTTGAGAGGCGGGACCAAAGAGCCAGAACTCAACCCCCGCAAGCACAACTAGGTGGGTACACACACAGGCTCACTACAGACACAGAGCCTCACTATAATCAATAGGCACATCGGGTACAGATCAAATGATCCCATATCATTACGCACACGCCAACCTCTGGTTCGAGGCGTCCACATACAGAGGGCGCGACGACGTATTGTGCTTTACTAATAAGCTGAGATGTTAAGTACAGGATGTTACTCTAACCTATACTTAAATTCTACTACTCTTGATATGTCCGCTGGTCTACACTCGACTCTTACCGCACTCGATCTGTCCCCCGAAGACACATCCTGAATCTGGTCACCTGCCATTACTCACAAGAACTCCAACACCCAGTGTTTCATAAGTATTTTTACGGATATAGATGATGGCACTCAATAGCATTCTGACGTTATTTCAGTTGTTACCTTCCCCTCCCCCTCCCCCCCCCCCCTAAGCTATGTTACCTGTCATAGCTACCAAGAGGTGACCTCTGATGTCAACTGTTGCTTGAGCCGAACATCAGCATTGTGTTCCCTGACACAGTGAGGGTACTCACTCCCGGAGCACAACTTCGAGTCATCTGTCAGACCCGTGCACAGCTCTGAATCGTAGTTTTGAGCAGCGATGGTCTCAGGCGAGAAGTTTCTGTCCATGACAAGTAACTGGTGCTATGGACAGTCGAAAGCTTGTGCTTGACAATTGGTTACTTCCTGTTTGACAGTGGTCATCATGTAGACACTATCGTCCTAGATTCACCAACGAGTCATCATCACTTGTGTCTGGTAAGTCACGTGGAGTAATCTGTAATATTTCTACCGTGTTTCATGTCATTCAGCTCTTGTGAGTACGGTGAACTGGGATCAGGATCTGTGTTGTGCAGCTACAGAACACAGTCTACACTTGTACTGAAAGTGCGCCGCCACAAATACACTCCTTGGTGGCAAAAGAATACATACACTTAGTGGAACTTGGTGTCACTATACACGGGAGGAATTACCGCAATGATGTGAGTATCAAGCAGCCTTAAGGAGCTGCAACGAAATACATGTTACTGTTGAAGCCTGCTGCCTCTCACCGCAATCCGTCCTCTTAAAAATTACGTCGTTATTACTATAACGACGTAAAATTACTATAACAAAAAATAGACCGTAATCTGAAAATGAAAAATAATTGAAAAAATGTGGATTTTTTCGAAAACAGCAAGTTAAGGGAGCCTGGTAGGTTAGGAAGGCAGGAAGTTCTCCTAAGGTTTCAAAACGTCATGAAAGCAGCCTAGGCCACAGGACCCAAAACAGAAAACGGGACAGTACATCACTTTCTTGAGCCGATTCCATTTTAAATTACGTCCTTTTTTTTTTTTTTTAACCTGAGTGCGCATACGAGCGAAAGCGACGTAATTTGTAAATGGACGGTTTGCTTAGCCAGGCAGCAGCGGGGCAAGAAGCCTGGAGAGCTTTCGTAGTGTAAACTCTTGCAGAGAACTCTGAAAACACCCAAACGGTAGACACAAAAGTGATTTGGCCATATTAATCATTTATCATCCTCAATGAATGTGTAATATATACTGAGGCGAGAAGTGTTTTGGTCATGAACTATTTCAAGAAAAAATGCTGTGCGCTTTAAGCTTTTAGGTCCAGGTCAACAAGGACTTTCTGCTCAACAGCACCCGTGTGAAAATCTGCAAGTAGAACAATGGGTGGAGGAACCTATGGAGATACCATTTGCTTGCTCGTACATTGAGACCATCATGGCTTAGAAAAAGGACCTGTTTTGAACAGTTTCCTAAGTACTGTGTATATTTTGGGATGTCAAGAGGCGTACAAACTGTACCCCGCTACTGCTGTCCATCATCATTCCAGTAGTCTCATCCACGATCACGTTGGTGCAAGACATCCTGAGATCATCATCCCGATGACTGCGACAAGTCGGAAAGTCGATAAATTTCTTCTGAGACTTAAGGCTGAAGTCTGCCATACTACTTCAGATCAAACAGCCAACACTATAGAATCTGTTCCACCAATAAAACTATTCAACACGCTCACAAAACAAATCAAAGAGTCCTGAAAGACATCATTAACAAGAATGTGACATCTACCAACACTAACATAAAAATAAAGCTGACAGTTAACTACAAGAACAAGGAGACATCCAATTTGCTCATGAACAACTCTCCCCACTAGTGAAACGCCATTGAAAAGACTAATGATTGATGAAGATTAAGCCACCCAAAAGGTGGCACGGGCATGAATAGCCCGTAAGTGGTGGCCCATTTGAGCCATTACCAGTATCAATAGATGATACGGGAGATCTGTCGAGGTGCGACTGCACCCTGCGTGACGGGAGATGTCTCCCGTCGAAAAGACTAATGTCATCTATGCCTTTAAATAGTCACTTGGGGGACTGTCAACCCCCAACGATTTCTTTCGAGGCGCCTGACAATGCAGAAACAAGGTCTCCATCAAAGAACACAATTTCTATAAATGAACAAATCCACAAGGGCCGTGACGAAGATTCGAACCTACGTCCGAGAGCATCCCAGACGCTGCCTTAATCAACTGAGCTACGACATGGTCACAATTTATATACATAACCGGACCATTACCAGAGAAATCCTGACCAATAACTCTGAAATAATCGAGAGATACAGCTATATTCCAAGACCAGACATCCGCAATGCACTACACATCAAACAATCTCAACCCATCATCAGCCGCTAGTTCACACTCGGTGCATTCTACATCCTCAATACCAAGACTATATATTTACGGGCTATTCATGCCCGTACCACCTCTTGGGTGGCTTAATCTTTATCAATCAAGACTATATGCAGCACACACTGCCCCAGTCTTCCAGAAGCTCACACAGCACATTCAGCACCGCTCCTGTGCCAGTTAAGTTCACTACGGGCTCACCATAGCCCATGCTACTTGCCCCGCTCCTGTGCCAGTTAAGTTCACTACGGGCTCACCATAGCCCATGCTACTTGCCCCGCTCCTGTGCCAGTTAAGTTCACTACGGGCTCACCATAGCCCATGCTACTTGCCCCGCTCCTGTGCCAGTTAAGTTACGGGCTCACCATAGCCCCTGCTACTTGGAACTTGTTCCGAGTAGCTGAATCTATAACAACAACAACCCAGTCTTCACCATCTGGTCACCATTTGGTCCGGGAGACATCTCCCGTCACGCAGGGTGCAGTTGCGCCTCCACAGATCTCCAGTATCAGCTCTTGATATTGGTAATGGCTCAAAAGGGCCACCACTTACGGGCTATTCATGCCCGTGCCACCTTTTGGGTGGCTTAATCTTCATGAATCAATCAATCCCTAGTCATCATAGTCTGGGTAACACCTTACTGAACTCCTCCATCTTGGTCGCATATTCTGTTGTTCGAACTTGTATCCACTCTACCTCTGCCTTTGAAAATGTTGACAGGCTCAACGAAACACTTTTTCTTACCGTCGGGACTAATTGTAAAAACTGACTTGGGAGAGTTAAATTTGCTCTTCTCGAGTGGAAAAGAACATAAGAGATAGTGAGAAGATTCTCGTGCTAGAATCATTGATCTAATTGTTTCTAATCATTCAGTATACCAGAGTATACCACATATAGGAAAAGGTGTGTCTGGTTCATTCAGCATACTGCAGCATCCCAGACAGCAGGAGAGAGGAGTGCCTGGACCCGTCAGCATACTATGGAAAGGTTGGGGGGGGGGGGTGTCTGGACCCTTCAGCATACCAAAGTATACCAGACTTGGGGGGGGGGGTCTGGACCCTTCAGCATACCAAAGTATACCAGACTTGGGGGGGGGGGAGTGGGTGTCTGGCGCCCTCAGCGGGATGTAGAGTATATCCTCGCTTTCAACACGTTGCTTACCCTATTATCATCCTCCCTTACCCTCCCTCCCCCTTCCCCACCTACCCCTCACTAACCCCCCAACTCCTCCCTGTCGTTTCCCCCCCCCCCTTTTCTCTCGCCTCAACTCCTACAGAACCCCAACCCTTCTCTCACCAACCTCACCCCTTTCCCACACCCCTTTTCCTTACTAACTCCCACACTTCCCCACCCCCCCACCAAAAAACACCCTGCCCTAAGGTTGCCAAACATCACCTTTCCCTCCCATAGCTCTCATCCATCCTTCCCCAATTCCCCACCAATCCTCTCTTCCCCAGAGCCTCTTTCCCCCCTCCCCCCTCTTCCCCGAGCCTCTTTCCCCCCTCCCCCCTCTTCCCCAGAGCCTCTTTCCCCCCTCCCCCCTCTTCCCCAGAGCCTCTTTCCCCCCTTCCCCCCTCTTCCCCAGAGCCTCTTTCCCCCCTCCCCCCCCCTCTTCCCCTCACCACCTCTTCCCCCCTCCCCCCCCTCTTCCCCTCACCACCTCTTCCCCCTCCTATTCCACCAGGACTGTGAGGAAATACTCGTACCTTGTACGGCTGGT
This sequence comes from Procambarus clarkii, assembly GCF_040958095.1. Lineage (NCBI taxonomy): Eukaryota > Metazoa > Arthropoda > Malacostraca > Decapoda > Cambaridae > Procambarus > Procambarus clarkii. The sequence continues at coordinate 33,210,211 of NC_091154.1, read as the reverse complement.
CAACACGTGCCGCACCGCTGAGATTTAACAACACAAGTTTAACATAATGAACAAATCCACAAGGGCCGTGACGAGGATTCGAACCTGCGTCCGGGAGCATCCCAGACACAGCCTTAATCGACTGAGCTACGACAGGGTTAAAAGGGTTGAAACCGAAGTTCTACTGAACACAAGTTCAACATAATCTTACTCAGCTCAACATTCAGACATTCTTCCACCGCTGAAATGAGTGACACTCAGTGGGCCAGCCAGAGGCTTGAAGCCCCCCCCCCCGCAGGAAAATGCGTTCTTAAAACGTTAGATACACTGAAATATGAAGTTATGGAAGCCACCTCCACCCACAACTTTAAGGCCAAATGCAACAAAGAATTTGAACGTCAACATAGTTACGCTATAACAAGGCTCGTGTGGGCGGTGAACGGAAGGAGAGGGTGGGAGGGGGGGGGGGAGGCCTAAAGAGTTATACCACACTTGTATTGACAGGTAAGTACCCCTCCATCCCTTCCCCCAAAGTCTCCCCCACCAATCATCACCGCCTCCCTCTCTCTCCCTCCCTTTCCCCCACCGCTGGGGGCGCTCCTCTCATGTCGGGGTCACTGGCCTGCTGCCGTCTACACCTACTGCTGAACAACACTTTCTACTTCTACACCTGCGCCTGCTACACCTGCACCTGCTACACCTGCGCCTGCTACACCTGCGTCGTGCTCCTCGTCTCCTACACCTGCGCCACTTCGATACATGCCTAAAGTATATATAAACACAGGCTTCCTGTTCCTGAGAAAAATAATTATTATAAGTACTACCGTCAGAAAGCCATATACGACATACGTCAGACCAATCCTGGAATATGCAGCCCCGGCGTAAAATTCTTATTTAGTCAAACAACACAAAGGTGGAGAAAGTTCAGAGGTATATCACCAGACTAGTCCCAGAACTAAAAGGTATAAGCTATGAAGAAAAGCTACGGGAATTAGAAGACACTCATTAGAAGACAGAAGAGTTAGGGGGAGACATGATTACTACATAAACAATTCTCAAGGATAATGACGGGGGCCGACAAGGACAGATTATATAGCATGGGTGGCACATGAACAAGGGGGGGGGGGACACAGGTAGAAGCTAACTACCCAAATGAGCCATAGAGACTAGCAAACAATAATCAGTTACAGAAGTGAGGAAACTGGATAGAGTGACACAGTGGAGGCAGCCTCCACGCGCACAGCTTTAACCGTAGATTAATAGAACCCCCGAATTGGCTCTGGATCTTTACAGTAGTTGATTGACAGTTGAGAGGCGGGACCAAACAGCCCATGTTCAGCTCCCAGTAGCACAAGTAGAAGAGTACACCCTTCACCCTCATTATCTCCCTCATCATCACCATGACTGAGACTGTGGGGGGGGGGGTATTTCTCAAATAAAGTGTACACACCCAAGATGCAAGGTGACCTGTTCACTTAAGGTGCAGGAGGATACGAATGCAACTACTGATACTTGAATGAGATGACCCTAACTTGAACATCTGTACTTTGCTGCAATTCAGGACCAACTCATCCCTAGTGATGTCATGCAAACTCTAGGGGATGACTCATGTGGAGGCCTGATCCCCGTGGACCGGGCCGAGGGGACATCGTGCCCCGAAATCATGGCAAGGTATGCTGAACGAGCATCACTCCGAGCAGGTCAGCTGCCAGAGAGAGAGATGTGGGTGTGTGCTGACCTCAGCCAGGACACAGGGAGCAGGTTGGTGGTGGAGCTGACTGACTCGAGCAACACTGCCCGCGTCATCACTAATATCACCACCTACTCATAATTACTCATAGGGTTAACAATTAATAATACGAGGACGTATTATTGAGAACAATTGTGTGGGAAGCCAGGGTCATATCTAACCCCTGACCCCCCGTACCGGGAGAGAATAAGGACGCAGGTCAATCGTGACAACTGTGACGGTAGCCATCGTTGCACAACCCGTCACCATCGCTAACCCGTCACCCTCGACTGTGTCCCCGGCCTCACCATCTCACTGTTGGATCACATACACGCTCATCAGGTCCATCACTACCACCAGCTGAGTCGACAGTCGTTGTCCTGAGGTTCCGGGTTCAATCCCCGGAGGCGGCGGAAACAAATGGGTAGACTTTCTTCCACCCTGATGCCCCTGTTACCTAGCAGTAAATAGGTACCAGGGAGTTAGTCAGCTGCTACGGGCTGCTTCCCGGGGGAGGGGTGTGTGTAACAAAAAGGAGGCCTGGTCGAGGACCGGGCCGCTAAGCCCCGAAATCATCTCAATATAACCTCAAGAAGATCATTAATTTCCTCCTGTCTGTCGTACGACAACCTCAGGCAATCGGAAGGAGATGCTAACTGCCACAGTGGTCAGCCATCTTCGGCCACGGTGGAAGCAAGTGAGGGTGAGCAAGTCGTGTGTTGCCAATAATAGACTTTAGTACGTAATATTGATTTTACACGTACACGCGTACGCACTCGTGATTGGCCCAGGAGGAGAGCGCAGTCTGCCGTGCCTGGAAGCCCGTGGACACGTGCTGGAGGAATCTGAGAGACTGGCGATATTCCAAACTCCAATCTGGTGTGTCGAGCACTGTGTGGCGAGTCTCACCACGGGTACAGGGGACTTGTTGGGGGGGATAATTACCCCTCACGTGTACCTGTACGAGGTGTAGGAGATAATGAAGGTCTGTGTATGTAAACTGATAGCCGAGCATCACCCCACTGGCACTCCTGAACTACCTTTGTACTTGCAGCAGTGTTGGGAGCCGCAGAGTGCAACGTGTCATTTGAATCAGTGTTTAGACAGGATGTCCCTACTCGTTCATCGAGAAAGTTACATGTCACTCAGGATTAGTTTGGTGCTTGACGCTTCTTAAAGTAACTACAGTAACCCCTATACCACGTATATAGACTTAAGAAGTAATAAAGACTTACTCACATACACATGGTGGGATCTGTGAACCTTTCTCCCACATTAAACTCTCATCCCCTCATCTGGAAACCATATTCATCCTCGTAAATGGATTTATAAATTTTGATATGTGTTAAGACTCAGCTCTATGCCTAAATCCAGGCTGAGCTGACACGACCTATATCCGGGACAGTTAATTTGTAGGCCTATGTTCGGGGTGGTAATCTATGAAAGAAAACAAATTAACGTCCGTACTCGCAACATTACCACCACCACCACCACTATCATCAATGCCATTACCTCCATCATCATCCTCATCACCATCATCAGTCTGTGGTTCATCAAATCTTTGTCGATCAAGCCTTTCCTCCAGGTTTCAACACAACTCTATAGTCTTTCCTCTCCACCAAGCTCTGTATACTTCCTGATTACACCACCACCATCCCCCACCACCACCACCATCCCCCCCCCCACCACCACCACCATCCCCCCCACCACCACCACCACCATCCCCCCCACCATCACCATCCCCCACCACCATCATCCCGACGACAACAACCAACATTCCCCCCCACCACCACCACCATCCCCCCCCCACCACCACCACCACCATCCCCTACCACCACCACCATCCCCCCCCCCACCACCACCACCATCCCCCCCCACCACCACCACCACCATCCCTCACCACCACCACCATCCCCCACCACCACCACCATCCCCCCCCCATCACCACCATCCCCCACCACCATCATCCCGACGATAACCACCAACATTCCCCCCCACCACCACCATCCCCCACCACCACCACCACCACATTTGACACTGCTCCTCATGAGACACTGGTGTACAAGATGGAGAGGCAGACTGAGATAACTGGGGGAAACACTGGCCTGGGTATGGGAGTACCTGAAGGACAGGAACCAGAGAGTCACAGTCAGAAAGGAGGTTTCAAGCTGGAGGAATGTACTAAGTGGGATGTACCGGGCTGTGGTGGGTATGTGGGCCTGCGGGCCGCTCCAAGCAACAGCCTGGTGGACCAAACTCTCACAAGTCGAGCCTGGCCTCGGGCCGGGCTTGGGGAGTAGAAGAACTCCCAGAACCCCATCAACCAGGTATCAACCAGGATCCCCCCTCAATAGGGACCACTGCTGGTCCCTGGGAACCACTGTTCCTAGGACCACTGCTGGTCCCTGGGAACCACTGTTCCTAGGACCACTGCTACTCCTAATTTATGTGAAAGATCTACCCGATGGATCGAGCTCGTATATGTCAATGTTTGCAGATGACATAAAGCCGATGAAGAATTTAAGAACAGAGGAGGACTGCAGGAAGCTTGTAACAGTGCAAGTATTTTGCACTCTTTCATGTATAATTGTGAGTTGTAATTGTGAGTGTATGTATGCGTATGTGCGTGTTGGGGTGGCACGCACATACGCATACATAAACACACAATTACAACTCACAATTATACATGAAAGAGTGCACAATACTTGCACTGTTACAAGCTCCAGAATGAGCAAGACAAACCTCAGGAGTGGTTCAACAAATGGTTGCTGGAATTCAATCCTAACAAGTGTAAGGTAATGAAGATGGGGAAGGGAGAGAGGAGACCAAAAGGCATCTAGACCATAAGGGAAAGGCAAATACGGGAAAGGAAGAAAGATTTGGGAGTGGATATAGTTCCAACACTCACACCGGAGACACACACAAACAGGATAACATCGGCAGCATGTGGGACGCTGGCACATATAAGAACCTCATTTAGAAACCTAAATTGTGACTCTTTCAAGGCAGTCCCACACAACATTTGTTAGACCAATACTGCAATATGCAGCACCGGCATGGAATCTGCACCTTGGAAAGCATCAAGCTAAAATTTAAGCATTTTAAAGCTAAAATTGCAAAAAAAAATTATAATATTGAAAGAGTACACAAATTTTCAACAAGACTGGAGCTAGAGTTGAGAGGGTTGAGCTGTGAGAATATATTACTGGAACTAAATATGTACTGAATCCCTATCTGTTCCTTCAAGGAACAGAGGGGGATATGATCACAACATAGAAAATAACGATGGGAATAGGTAATGTGTACAAGGATAGCCTCTTCACACAGAAAGAAAGTAGGACAAGCAGACGCAGGTGGAAGCTAGAAACACAAATGAGCCGAAGGAATGTAAAGAAATACTGGTACCCTGTACGAGTGGTCAACAAGTGGAATGTGCAGCAAGAAGTTGTGGAAGCCACCTCCATCCACAACTTTAAGGCCTGATTCGACGACGAAGAATTCGAACGTTAGAATAGATCAATCGTAGCGCAGCAAATACAGAAAAGATAGTAGGCGGGGCATACATCCAGCAGGGGCCAGATTCACGAAAGCACTTACGAACGTGTACATCTTTTCTCAATCTTTGGCGGCTTTGTTTCCAATTATTAAACACTTAACGAGCTCCGAAGCCCCAGGAGTCTGTTTATAACAATAACAACAGTTGAATGGGAAGTTTTCATGCTTGTAAACTGTTTAATAAATATAACCAAAGCCGTCAAAGATTGAGGAAAGATGTATACGTTCGTAAGTGCTTTCGTGAATCTGGCAGGACCTTACCTGCCCCCGTTGTTACTGGTAGGCAAATATTGATAGCTACCAACAACCACCACCACTATCACCGCCCTAACCACCATTAGCACTGCAGCCAAACTCACCTCTGCTGCAAGTAGCACAGGCTATGGTGAGCCCGTAGTGGACTTGTCTGGCACAAGAGCGGCGGGGCTGTGACTATAGTGATGGCCTTCATATTCCCTTTTTACCCTGACGTCAGCACACCGCAGGAACCCCGGTACAATGAACACCAACTATTGTTTACAAACTTATCGGGGTTTGGCATTAGAAAACGGGATAATGTTCACGTTTAGAGGCAGACTATAATATAAGGCTATGTCGTGCTTGGCGCCTAATTACACAATGGTAAACAATTAAGTTGTATTATAAATAATAGACAAATAAATACAAATTTATTATTAGTAAATAACAAATGCTTTAGGTAAGACGCAATTGCAGTATTTAGGGACGGAGTTATCAACTTAGTTCATAACCTATGAACTTAGTTAGGTTCCCCTTGCGTTGATTTCGGGACTCAACAACGTCCCTGCGGCCCGGTCCCTGACCAGGCGGTGAAGGAGAGTTGGGGGGGGGGGATGGATGGCAAGGAATAGAGGGTGGAGGGAGGAGAAGTGTTGGAGGCAGTGAGGGCTGAGCTCTGGCTCTTTGGCCCCGCCTCTCAACTGTCAATCAACTGGTGTACAGGTTCCTGAGCCTACTGGGCTCTATCATATCTACATTTGAAACTGTGTATGGAGTCAGCCTCCACCACATCACTGCCTAATGCATTCCATCCGTTAACTACTCTGACACTGAACAAAATTCTAAGGTTTCTGTGCCTCATTTGGTTACTTCCACCTGTGTCCCCTTATTCGAGTATCTCCTCCCTACTCAGATTTTTATTACTTTACACTTACTTTAGTTAAATTCTAGTAGCCATCTGTTAGACCATTTCTTTAGTTTATTCACGTCATCTTGTAGTCTCCTGTTATCTTCGTGTCTTAATCCTTTTCATAATTTTAGTGTCATCAGCAAACATTGAGAAGAATGAGTCTATACCCTCTGGAAGATCATTTACGTATATCAGGAAACTATATATGATAAGCCAGTGAAGCTGGACGTTGTAGGAGTATCTTAAGTTATAAGCCAGTGAAGCTGGACGCTGTAGGATGTTGTCCAAGATTTGCCACCCGGAACATAAAGTTCCAAGTAGCACGGGCTATGGCGAGCCCGCTCTAGGAGTATCTATGTTATAAGCTAGTGAAGCTGGACGTTGTGAGAGGTGGGTCCACTCGCTGGCAACACAAGGACCCCCCCTGAACTATATGTTTAACTGATCTCTAACCCTGTCCATGGAGGACAGAAGAAAATGTATATATGCTGGTTAGCATTGTAAATGTATGGCCACGTCTGTGGTAGAAAAAAAACGACAGTCTTCTCCGTGGTTGTGTACACGTGATGGTGTGGAGGCGTTTGTTTGACAGTTGATGGAAGATTGTTTGAACAGATAACTGAATTAGTTGGCTTGGGAAGAGACTTAAAGGGAATAATTTCTGTTTATAATAAAAAATTATTGAGAATTATGAGGCTACAGGACTCACAAACCATTGGCGTTTGTGGGTGTAGGAGACAGCAAAATATTATAAGAAAGGAAACAATGCCGTATCTGTGAAAAAACTATAGTCTGTTAGCGAGTATAAACTTATTTTTTATTTATAATTTATAAATAAATTTTAATAAATAATAATAAACTTCTAATATATATATATATATATATATATATATATTAGAAGTTAGTTACTTCTAACTTCTAACGGCAGTTAATCACACTTCGGTGATTAAGGGATTAGGATAAGGATTTGGGGGGGGGATAAGGGGGGGGGGGATACCCTACCCATTCCGCATTCAATACCATGCATGACTAACCATCCTCCGAGACGGGAATATTAAACAAAAAATATTAATATTAGGACTACTTAGTCGATAGAGCGTCGCCCTCACACACACACACTTGGGGTCACCGGTTCGAGCCTCCTAGATAACAACAATAGATAATGTTTTATTTATACAAGATACAGAGGAATAAATTATACTTAATAAATTAGACTATAAATAAATTACAGTCACTACTCAGTAGAATACAGTACCTGAATACTTCATATAATTCCTCTATATGGATTTATTGCTATACATCTACACTAAATCTGATCCTAGATTATACAGTGTATAATTACACAATGTATAATTAGAATTATTATGAGTTATTATTATGATTTTATCTTATGTAATTAATGAATAAATATGTGTACACTTAAGTACACTTTTACATTTAAGTGTAAATGTACAACCATGTACAGATAAAGTGTTTCATTGTATTGATGAGTGAGTGTGTGTACCCACACTCACACAGACACTTGTGGTGTGAGTGTGGGTACACACGCACACCACAAGTGTGAGTGTGTGGGGCTGAGTGTGTACTCACACTCACACCACAAGTGTGAGTGTGGGAATATTTGCCGAGCGAACGTGTTCAAATCCACGTATAGACTCAGCCCTCCCCCTATCTGCGCCGCACTCTTGAGTACGCACGAGCGTGCGCGTGTGCGTGTCTGTGTTTACTATCTGTGCCTGCAGGATCAAGCTGTTAGCTCTTAGACCCCGCCTTTCTAGCCGACGGTTGTCTAACGTATCTAGTACAGATTTACACACACACACACACACACACACACACACACACACACACACACACACACACACACACACACACACACACACACACACACACACACATGCAAGGTGATGGAGAAGATCGTGAGAAAAAACCTGGTAACACATCTGGAGAGAAGGGACTTCGTGACAAATCGCCAACATGGATTCAGGGAGGGTAAATCTTGCCTTACAGGCTTGATAGAATTCTACGATCAGGTGACACAGATTAAGCAAGAAAGAGAGGGCTGGGCGGACTGCATTTTCTTGGATTGTCGGAAAGCCTTTGACACAGTACCGCATAAGAGGCTGGTACATAAGCTGGAGAGACAGGCAGGTGTAGCTGGTAAGGTGCTCCAGTGGATAAGGGAGTATCTAAGCAATAGGAAGCAGAGAGTTACGGTGAGGGGTGAGACCTCCGATTGGCGTGAAGTCACCAGTGGAGTCCCACAGGGCTCTGTACTCGGTCCTATCTTGTTTCTGATATATGTAAATGATCTCCCGGAGGGTATCGATTCATTTCTCTCAATGTTTGCGGACGATGCTAAAATTATGAGAAGAATTAAAACAGAAGAGGACTGTTTGAGGCTTCAAGAAGACCTAGACAAGCTGAAGGAATGGTCGAACAAATGGTTGTTAGAGTTTAACCCAACCAAATGTAATGTAATGAAGATAGGTGTAGGGAGCAGGAGGCCAGATACAAGGTATCATCTGGGAGAGGAAATTCTTCAGGAGTCAGAGAAGGAAAAAGACTTGGGGGTTGATATCACGCCAGACCTGTCTCCTGCAGCACATATCAAGCGGATAACATCAGCGGCATATGCCAGGCTGGCCAACATACGAACGGCATTCAGAAACTTGTGTAAAGAATCATTCAGAACTTTGTATACCACATATGTCAGGCCAATCCTGGAGTATGCAGCCCCAGCATGGAGTCCATATCTAGTCAAGGATAAGACTAAACTGGAAAAGGTTCAAAGGTTTGCCACCAGACTAGTACCCGAGCTGAGAGGTATGAGCTACGAGGAGAGACTTCGGGAATTAAACCTCACTTCGCTGGAAGACAGAAGAGTTAGGGGGGACATGATCACCACATTCAAGATTCTGAAGGGGATTGATAGGGTAGATAAAGACAGTCTATTTAACACAAGGGGAACACGCACAAGGGGACACAGGTGGAAACTGAGTGCCCAAATGAGCCACAGAGATATTAGAAAGAACTTTTTTAGTGTCAGAGTGGTTGACAAATGGAATGCATTAGGGGGTGATGTGGTGGAGGCTCACTCCATACACAGTTTCAAGTGTAGATATGACAGAGCCCGATAGGCTCAGGAATCTGTACACCTGTTGATTGACGGTTGAGAGGCGGGACCAAAGAGCCAGAGCTCAACCCCCGCAAACACAACTAGGTGAGTACACACACACACACACACACACTGTGTTCAAATGTAGATATGATAGAGCCCAGTAGGCTCAGAAATCTGTACACCAGTTGATTGACTGTTGAGAGGCGGGACCAAAGAGCCAAAGCTCAACCCCCGCAAGCACAAATAGGTGAGTACAAATAGGTGAGTACACACACACACACACACACAGGATGCAGCCCCTAGCAGCTAGCTCCCAGGCACCTATTTACTGCTAGGTACCAAGGGCATCAGGGTGAAAGAAACTGCCCATTTGTTTCTCACCGGCGCCGGGAATCGAACCCCGGACCCGAACGGTTTACGTGTCCAGGGTGCTGTGTGTACTCACCTAGTTGTGCTTGCGGGGGTTGAGCTCTGGCTCTTTGGTCCCGCCTCTCAACCGTCAATCAACTGGTGTACAGATTCCTGAGCCTATCGGGCTCTATCATATCTACACTTGAAACTGTGTATGGAGTCAGCCTCCACCACATTACTTCCCAATGCATTCCATTTGTCAACCACTCTGACACTAAAAAAGTTCTTTCTAATATCTCTGTGGCTCATTTGGGCACTCAGTTTCCACCTGTCCCCCTAGTGCGTGTGCCCCTTGTGTTAAATAGACTGTCTTTATCTCCCTATCAATTCCCTTCAGAATCTTGAATGTGGTGATCATGTCCCCCCCTCATGTGTGTGTGCGCGTGTGTGCGCACGTGTGTGTGTGTGCGTGTGCGCGCGTGTGTGTGTGTGTGTGCGTGTGTGTACGTGCTGTCAGCCACGGCTCTGCCCGCGCGCTGCTGCCACATCTGCAGCCATTCACTCCTGGCGCGTGTCCCCAACCACCTCAATACGTGGCACCACCGCAAAAACCAACCCCCTCCCCCCCCCCCCCCGTCACGCGAAGTCCGTCACTCAAGAACATTTACATCACTCGAGAACATTTACATCACTCGAGAACATTTACGTCACTCGAGAACATTTACGTCACTCGAGAACATTTACGTCACTCGAGAACATTTACGTCACTCGAGAACATTTACGTCACTCGAGAACATTTACGTCACTCGAGAACATTTACGTCACTCGAGAACATTTACGTCACTCGAGAACATTTACGTCACTCGAGAACATTTACGTCACTCGAGAACATTTACATCACTCGAGAACATTTACATCACTCGAGGACATTTACATCACTCGAGAACATTTACATTACTCGAGAACATTTACGTCACTCGAGAACATTTACATCACTCGAGAACATTTACATCACTCGAGGACATTTACATCACTCGAGAACATTTACGTCACTCGAGAACATTTACATCACTCGAGGAAATTTACATCACTCGAGAACATTTACATCACTCGAGAACATTTACATCACTCGAGAACATTTACATCACTCGAGAACATTTACATCACTCGAGGACATTTACATCACTCGAGAACATTTACATCACTCGAGAACATTTACATCACTCGAGGACATTTACATCACTCGAGAACATTTACATCACTCGAGAACATTTACATCACTCGAGAACATTTACGTCACTCGAGAACATTTACATCACTCGAGGACATTTACATCACTCGAGGACATTTACATCACTCGAGGACATTCCCGTCACTGAATTAAGATTTGAGAGAGAGAGAGAGAGAGAGAGAGAGAGAGAGAGAGAGAGAGAGAGAGAGAGAGAGAGAGAGAGAGAGAGAGAGAGAGAGAGAGAGAGAGAGGAATATGAGAAGGAGGGAGGAGTGGTAAAGGGAGGGGATGGGTGGGGGGGGGGGATGTTGATGTAAGGGATAAATAACAGTGTGACGGGGGGGAAGTAGGGGAGGGAGTGAGGAATGTGTATAGGGAAGGGGGGGAGAGAGAGAGAGAGAGAGAGAGAGAGAGAGAGAGAGAGAGAGAGAGAGAGAGAGAGAGAGAGAGAGAGAGAGAGAGAGAGAGAGAGAGAAAGGAAAGGGGAGAGAGAGAAGGCGTAAATAAATGGGGGGGAGGGGAGAAACAGGAGGAAAGATTGGAAAATAAATGAAAGAAAGAAGGTCGTAAAAACGTAAACAAAAATATGATGTAAACAGAGACACGTGGGGGATGGGAGGGGGAGGGAGGGGGTGGAAGGGGCAGGGAGGGGCAGGGGGGGGGGGGAAACGAAACAGGAATTGTACTTCCCCCCCCCCCCCCCCCCCCCCACACACACAAACAAAAACAGAGCCCCATTATCCTTGACAAGCACTAAGTCCACCGTACAAACGTAGGCATAATACTGGGACTCTAAGATTAAGAGGCCAGGAATCAACATTCTCGTAAAGGAAAAGTAAACAGGAGATTCCGTAACCTTGGTACACAGCTCTACCGGGAGCTGGTCCGGCTGCGTCTCTCGCCTACCTGGCCTCCAGCACCACTACCCACCTGGAGTACTAGGTGAGTACTAGGTGAGTACTAGGTGAGTACTAGGTGAGTACCTGAAAGAAAACTACCGTGCGAATCGACGAGCAGCGAGAGGCCAGGCGCTGAGAAGAGCCGGAAGATATACCGTCCACCACGTGACCAGACGCCCCACTCCCACAGCTGATGGCCCAAGATGAGACGCCCCACTCCCACAGCTGGTGGCCCAAGATGAGACGCCCCACTCCCACAGCTGGTGGCCCAAGATGAGACGCCCCACTCCCACAGCTGATGGCCCAAGATGAGACGCCCCACTCCCACAGCTGGTGGCCCAAGATGAGACGCCCCACTCCCACAGCTGATGGCCCAAGATGAGACGCCCCACTCCCACAGCTGGTGGCCCAAGATGAGACGCCCCACTCCCACAGCTGGTGGCCCAAGATGAGACGCCCCACTCCCACAGCTGGTGGCTCAAGATGAGACGCCCCACTCCCACAGCTGGTGGCCCAAGATGAGACGCCCTACTCCCACAGCTGGTGGCCCAAGATAAGACGCCCCGCTCCCACAGCTGGTGGCCCAAGATGAGACGCCCCACTCCCACAGCTGGTGGCCCAAGATGAGACGCCCTACTCCCACAGCTGGTGGCCCAAGATAAGACGCCCCGCTCCCACAGCTGGTGGCCCAAGATGAGACGCCCCACTCCCACAGCTGGTGGCCCAAGATAAGACGCCCCGCTCCCACAGCTGGTGGCCCAAGATGAGACGCCCCACTCCCACAGCTGGTGGCCCAAGATAAGACGCCCCGCTCCCACAGCTGGTGGCCCAAGATGAGACGCCCTACTCCCACAGCTGGTGGCCCAAGATAAGACGCCCCGCTCCCACAGCTGGTGGCCCAAGCGCTTTTATCAACCCGAGGGCAATTTAGACCCCTTAATTAATATTTCCAAGTTAAAATACAGACTGGACAACTCAGGCACAAAACATTATCTACCCCACAAATAAGAGCCCTGCACAGAGAAATAACAGTGACGGTGCAGGGTATCTTGGACTCAGAGTGGCCCAACATGTGGATACTTGAAGCCATGTATGTACGAACATTAACACATGTTCAAGAACACGTTTAGAACCTTACAAAAAAAAAACACAACTCTCTCCAATCCCATCACACAAGGTAAAAAACTTAAGTCAAACTTACACACACACACACACACACACACACACACACACACACACACACACACACACACACACACACACACACACACACACACACACACACACACACACCTCTGAGTATGAGTTACGAGGAGGAACTACGGGAATTAAACCTCACGTCGCTCTGGAAGACATAAGAGTTAGGGGGACATGATCACCACATACAAGATTCTCAAAAAAATTGATAGGGTAGATAAAGACAAGCTACTTAACACAAGGGGCACACGCATTAGGGGACACAGGTGGAAACTGAGTACCCACATGAGCCACAGGGACGTTAAAACGAACTTTTTTAGTGTCAGAGTAATTAACAGGTGGAATGCATTAGGCAGTGATGTGGTGGAGGCTGACTCCATACACAGTTTCAAATGTAGATATGATAGAGCCCAGTAGGCTCAGGAACCTGTACACCAGTTGATTGACAGTTGAGAGGCGGGATCAAAGAGCCAAAGCTCACCCCCCCCCCCTCCCTTAAGCACAACTAGTTGAGTACACACACACTTCGTGTCCGGGAGGGGGGGGCGGTGGGGATCGGCTTGGGGGGGGGGGTTGCTGGGGGAGGGGGTTACTGAGGCAAAGAGGGGGATGAGGGGGTTACTGAGGCAAAGAGGGGGATGAGGGGGCTCTGTCAGGGGTGTTGCACGGGCTCAAACCGTAGCTTTAGTGCTATTGATATGATGAATGGAATTCGCTTCTACATCTTGCTCATGTAGTTCATCCCGTTTTCTCTATTTTAACATTAAATATTAACATTAACATTGAAAGAAAACTTTTTTAAACATTTCAATAGCTCATCTCTTTCTCAAGCTTCCATCTCTATTGGTACTCATTGTCAACATTTCACCACTCTGTCAATCCCCCTAAGCATGTTATACCTCTCTCTCTCTCTGTCTCTGTCTCTGTCTCTCTCCCTCTCTCTCTCTCTCTCTCTCTCTCTCTCTCTCTCTCTCTCTCTCTCTAGCGACAAAGTGTCTAGCTACTCCTTTCCGTCATCCTCCCAGGGAGGTAACCTCTCTACAGGCAGGAGCTCACGGGCTTGCTCAAGCAGGTGAAGTTCTTCCAGGTAGCAGACTGATCTGCGATGCCATTTTCTGCTTCTCCTGTTTCCCCTTGAAAGTAGCACAGAACTCAATTTTTTCTTGGCAATATCATTGTAATGGGGATCTCTGGCTATCTTAATTGCAAGCCCATGCAGGATCATCATCAATGAAATGGCAACGAAGAAGTCCAACATGATAGCTCAAGAAATGCGGCACAATTATCTCGAGGATATCTATAAAGAAGCCGGAAATGAGTTAGATCAAGTCTACACTGACGGGTCATCTAACCCTGTCTGGCAGGGCTGGTGCAGCATACACTGTAATAAGGAACAATGCCTTACAACGCGGAAATGAAGGAAAAGCACGTATTGATAACTATGCCTCTTCAACACAAGCGGAACTAACTGCCATTGTTATGGCGTTAAGATTCCTTGAACATAACACTAACGGTGCAGTGATCTGCACTGATTCAAAAGCAGCGCTACAAAGCCTTAATAAAAATCGGGCAGAAAATCTTGCGATAGTCGCTGATATCAAGAGAGCTGTGAGGGTACTAACCAATCAGGGAAGAGTCGTCAAGTTTCTGTGGATCCCCTCCCATGTTGGAATATGTGGGAATGAACGAGCAGATGTGCTGGCTGCTGAAGGCGCTGAAGGAGACCATATTGAATACTTCATACCCAAGACTCTACTACAAATTAGAGGTATTGTCAGGCAACATCACCGTGACAAGGTTACTGAGGAAAGGAGGATAGAAGCACAAACCAGTGAATCCGTACGATGGTACAACATGGTTGCAGCTGGCAATCCCAATCATTATGGACGAAGAGGAGGTGGCCGAGGGAGAGAATCTGTAATAGCAAGAATCCGTCTTGGATACAAATATCCATGGAGATTCAGGATGGAAACATCAGTTGAGCAGCGGACTTGCAGAATCTGTGGTGAGAGTGACGGACACCGCCTTGACCACTACCTGAGAGAATGTGGACATCTAACAGACACTAGAAATATGTGTAGAATAATAAACCCCACATTGTTTGAGTTAGGAAAACACTATTTGTCAAATATTGATACTGTTCTTAAAAGATTCCCCCATTTTGCACCCGCAAGATAAAGTAAGTTATTAATTGACAGATGCTAATCTTCTTGTTTGAGGAGCTGTTCACTCGAGACAGTTAAACAAGTCCCAGCTGTGTCTGGGTACAAGTGACAGGATGAACAACCCAGCGGGGTTTTTCTTCCTATTGGGGAGTGTTGTACATGCTGCTATGGTGGTGTGTCCACTCACAGGATGAGTGACGCTGCCCAATACTGTCACTATGGCGGTGTGTCCACTCACAAGATGAGTGACGCTGCCCAATACTGTCACTATGGGGGTGTGTCCACTTACAGGATGAGTGGCGCTGCCCAATACTGTCACTATGGTGGTGTGTCCACTCACAGGATGAGTGACGCTGCCCAATACTGTCACTATGGGGGTGTGTCCACTCACAGGATGAGTGACGCTGCCCAATACTGTCACTATGGGGGTGTGTCCACTTACAGGATGAGTGGCGCTGCCCAATACTGTCACTATGGCGGTGTGTCCACTCACAGGATGAGTGCCGCTGCCCAATACTGTCACTATGGCGGTGTGTCCACTCACAGGTGTGTATTACACACTAAGACCAGACTCATCGAAGGCCGTTTGGGGGACCTACACCCGTCTTACTGACCCTCCTGCCACAAGCTCTGTGCACCTCCGGGGGGTTACTCCTGGCGCTGTATCTTCTATGTCGTAATCATATCCCCCCACTTGTTTCTCCTCTCCTCCTCGTGGTTGTGCGATGTAGTACCCTTAACCTGTCATAATTCTCGCACTTTTCTTCCTGCAGATAGAGGCGAATATTGCATGTTGTTGTCTTGTGGTCAAAGGCTGTACACACGGCCTTGAGGGAATCCTTATTCAGGGTGTCAAGTGGTGTGTGTCTGGCAGCTACCCGCATGTTGCCCAAGGTATCCTGGTTATGTCTCTGGTGTATAATGGAAACAGCAGCAGCAACAACAGCAGCAGTAGCAACAGCAGCAGCAGCAGCAACAGCAGCAGCAGCAGCAACAGCAGCAGTAGCAACAACAGCAGCAGTAGCAACAGCAGCAGCAGTAGCAACAACAGGAGCAGCAGCAACAACAGCAGCAGTAGCAACAGCAGCAGCAGTAGCAACAACAGGAGCAGCAGCAACAGCAGCAGCAGCAACAACAGCAGCAGCAGCAACAGCAGCAGCAGCAACAACAGCAGCAGCAGCAACAGCAGCAACAGCAACAGCAGCAGCAGCAGCAACAGCAGCAGCAGCAACAGCAGCAGCAGTAGCAACAGCAGCAGCAGTAGCAACAACAGGAGCAGCAGCAACAGCAGCAGCAACAGCAGCAGCAGTAGCAACAACAGGAGCAGCAGTAGCAACAACAGACAGCAGTAGCAACAGCAGCAGTAGCAACAGCAGCAGTAGCAACAGCAGCATTAGCATCAGAACAAGCAACACGAGCAGTAGCAGCAGCAGTAGCAACAACAACAGCAGTAGCAACAACAGGAGCAGCAGCAACAGCAGCAGCAGCAGCAGCAACAGCAGCAGCAGTAGCAGCAACAGCAGCAGCAGTAGCAGCAACAGCAGCAGCAGTAGCAACAGCAGCATTAGCATCAGAACAAGCAACACGAGCAGTAGCAGTAGCAGTAGCAGCAACATCAAGAATAACAGTAACTACAAAAGCATTAGCTACAACAACAGTAGCTACTGCTGCTGTTGTTGCTGTTGTTGGTGCAGCTATTGCTGCTGCTGCTGCTGTTGTTGTTGTTACTGTTCCTCTTTTTGTTATTGCTGTTGTTGATTCTACTGTTTCTGTTGCATCAATACGAGGATGTTGCCTGATCACTGTTGCAACAGCAGCTCCTGGCAGGACAGAAGGTTCCCCAAGACGTCTCCCTCCACTAGTCCCAAGTCTCGTATCTCGTCCCCCCCCCCCCCATCTCTCACACACACGACGACATCTTACGATCTTGGGTCGTCGTCCTGGTCGTCCTCGTCGCTCCTAAGTCATCAACAACGCAGTCGTAACGGCTTAGTGCTTTCTCCTGATAATTGCCTTACCTTGTTCATCCACTATGCAATGAGCCAGAACACACAGCTCACTTGACGCTTGCTGGCTGGCTCTCTGACACGAGATCTGCTCGAACAAGGGTGAACAGAACGCTAGAACATTGTCTTTCAAGGTGAGAATGTTCCTCACTTGGATCTTCTTGCCAATAGAATTTTCCCATGAAAAGAATAATTCGGACGAAAAGAATAATTTCGGACGAAAATCATAATTCGGACGAAAACAATAATTTCGGACGAAAATCATAATTCGGACGAAAAGAATAATTTCGGACGAAAAGAATAATTCGGACGAAAATAGTAACTCGGACGAAATAGCTAACCTTAGGCCGACCCCAAAGACGTATTCTAGTTAACTTGATAATGTGTTGATTAACATGTCAACACTCAAGTTAATTCTGGTTGAATTTTTCCTTCGCCGTTAAATATTTTCATATTATTCATCACGTGTTAATCTCTTCGTGATTTAAACACTTTAATATATAAATATATATTAGAATTTGATGTATAAGTTAACCCGAGATTAGGTTAGGTTTTAGATATTTAGGTTCCTTATGCAATTATTGGGGTTTTGCAGTACGTGGGCGATGAATTGATTGAGTTCAAAACATACAAAGAAAGCAAAGCAATGTTCAAGAAAAGTTCGAACGTCAACAGTTCAAGTAGTGTGTATATTACCTGGTTGATACCTGGTTGATGGGGTTCTGGGAGTTCTTCTACTCCCCAAGCCCGGCCCGAGGCCAGGCTCGACTTGTGAGAGTTTGGTCCACCAGGCTGTTGCTTGGAGCGGCCCGCAGGGCCACATACCCACCACAGCCCGGCTGATCCGGAACTTCACTTTGAAAACAGTCAAGTTTTCTCTTGAAGATGTCCACGGTTGTTCCGGCAATATTTCTTATAGTCGCTGGGAGGACGTTGAACAGCTGCGGACCTCTGATGTGTTCTCTGATTGTGCCTATGGCACCTCTGCTCTTCACTGGTTCAATCTTGCATTTTCTTCCATATCGTTCACTCCAGTACGTTGTTATTTTACTGTGTAGATTTGGGACCTGGCCCTCCAGTATTTTCCATGTGTATATTATTTAGTATCTCTCTCGTCTCCTTTCTAGAGAGTACATATTGAGAGCTTTGAGACGATCCCAATAATTTAGGTGTTTTATCTCGTCTATGCGTGCCGTATATGTTCTCTGTATTCCCTCTATTTCAGCAATCTCTCCTGCTCTGAAGGGGGAAGTGAGTACTGAGCAGTACTCGAGACGGGACAGCACAAGTGACTTGAAGAGTACAACCATTGTGATGGGATCCCTGGATTTGAAAGTTCTCGTAATCCATCCGATAAGTTTTCTGGCTGACGCAATATTTGCTTGGTTATGCTCCCTAAACGTTAGATCGTTTCTAACGCAAGTTCGAACGTCAACATTTCAAGTCGTGTGTATATTGTTTCTCACTCATAGACAGGGGATTTTGGCGGCTGGTTTAACAAACACTTCCCCTTTGTTTATGAGCCGGTGCTGGAATAATGGCTAGAGGTGCGATTCGAACAGAGAAGGTTAGCGAACCACTGTTCGAACTTCATCAGTTCAGCCGGGTTGAGTTAGCTCACTCGGTAACGTCTGGGATGGGGGGTACAAACCCTTCACAATATAGCCTAAAGAATAACGATTTGTATAAACTAATAACGGCTACACCTTCTGATCTTGAGTCAGAGAATCCATAGAAGGAAGACGTCGTTAGTTACTGGCTCTAAACTCCCGCCAAGAGTGTGTTATTTGGAAGTGTTGAAGGCGGCCGCCGATGCTCGCTCATCACAACTACGGCGAACCTGTGTACACTCTCTCAGCTACACGGGATTTGTTGATGAGCGGTGTAACGTTGTTTTACGGAGCACTGCAAGGTAACATTATAGGCACTGAGGTCCCGTGGGTTGAGGTCCGGTGGGTTGAAGTCCGGTGGGTTGAGGACCCGTGGGTTGAAGTCCGGTGGGTTGAAGTCCGGTGGGTTGAGGACCCGTGGGTTGAGGACCCGTGGGTTGAGGTCCCGTGGGTTGAGGTCCGGTGGGTTGAGGTCCCGTGGGTTGAGGACCCGTGGGTTGAGGACCCGTGGGTTGAGGTCCCGTGGGTTGAGGACCCGTGGGTTGAGGACCCGTGGGTTGAGGACCCGTGGGTTGAGGTCCCGTGGGTTGAGGACCCGTGGGTTGAGGTCCCGTGGGTTGAGGACCCGTGGGTTGAGGACCCGTGGATTGAGGACCCGTGGGTTGAGGACCCGTGGGTTGAGGTCCCGTGGGTTGAGGACCCGTGGGTTGAGGACCCGTGGGTTGAGGTCCCGTGGGTTGAGGACCCGTGGGTTGAGGACCCGTGGGTTGAGGACCCGTGGGTTGAGGTCCCGTGGGTTGAAGTCCGGTGGGTTGAGGTCCCGTGGGTTGAGGACCCGTGGGTTGAGGACCCGTGGGTTGAGGTCCCGTGGGTTGAGGACCCGTGGGTTGAGGACCCGTGGGTTGAGGACCCGTGGGTTGAGGTCCCGTGGGTTGAGGACCCGTGGGTTGAGGTCCCGTGGGTTGAGGACCCGTGGGTTGAGGACCCGTGGATTGAGGACCCGTGGGTTGAGGACCCGTGGGTTGAGGTCCCGTGGGTTGAGGACCCGTGGGTTGAGGACCCGTGGGTTGAGGTCCCGTGGGTTGAGGACCCGTGGGTTGAGGACCCGTGGGTTGAGGACCCGTGGGTTGAGGTCCCGTGGGTTGAGGACCCGTGGGTTGAGGACCCGTGGGTTGAGGACCCGTGGGTTGAGGACCCGTGGGTTGAGGTCCCGTGGGTTGAGGTCCCGTGGATTGAGGTCCCGTGGGTTGAGGTCCCGTGGGTTGAGGTCCGGTGGGTTGAGGTCCGGTGGGTTGAGGTCCCGTGGGTTGAGGTCCCGTGGGTTGAGGACCCGTGGGTTGAGGTCCCGTGGGTTGAGGACCCGTGGGTTGAGGTCCCGTGGGTTGAGGTCCGGTGGGTTGAGGTCCCGTGGGTTGAGGTCCCGTGGGTTGAGGTCCCGTGGGTTGAGGACCCGTGGGTTGAGGTCCCGTGGGTTGAGGACTGGTGGGTTGAGGACCCGTGGGTTGAGGACCCGTGGGTTGAGGACCCGTGGGTTGAAGACCCGTGGGTTGAGGTCCCGTGGGTTGAGGACCCGTGGGTTGAGGTCCCGTGGGTTGAGGACCCGTGGGTTGAGGACCCGTGGGTTGAGGTCCCGTGGGTTGAGGTCCGGTGGGTTGAGGTCCGGTGGGTTGAGGTTCCGTGGGTTGAGGTCCCGTTGGTTGAGGACCCGTGGGTTGAGGTCCCGTGGGTTGAGGACCCATGGGTTGAGGACCCGTGGGTTGAGGTCCCGTGGGTTGAGGTCCCGTGGGTTGAGGTCCCGTGGGTTGAGGTCCAGTGGGTTGAGGTCCCGTGGGTTGAGGACCCATGGGTTGAGGACCCGTGGGTTGAGGTCCCGTGGATTGAGGTCCCGTGGATTGAGGTCCCGTGGGTTGAGGTCCCGTGGGTTGAGGTCCGGTGGGTTGAGGTCCGGTGGGTTGAGGTCCCGTGGGTTGAGGTCCCGTGGGTTGAGGTCCGGTGGGTTGAGGTCCCGTGGGTTGAGGACCCGTGGGTTGAGGTCCCGTGGGTTGAGGTCCCGTGGGTTGAGGTCCCGTGGGTTGAGGTCCCGTGGGTTGAGGTCCCGTGGGTTGAGGTCCCGTGGGTTGAGGACCCGTGGGTTGAGGACCCGTGGGTTGAGGTCCCGTGGGTTGAGGTCCCGTGGGTTGAGGTCCCGTGGGTTGAGGTCCCGTGGGTTGAGGACCCGTGGGTTGAGGACCCGTGGGTTGAGGTCCCGTGGGTTGAGGTCCCGTGGGTTGAGGACCCGTGGGTTGAGGTCCCGTGGGTTGAGGTGCAAGATGAGCAGCAACGCCTAGCGTTCGTGTCATTGTGTGTGACGGTTTTGTGATGTTTGACATCTTCACACTTCTTGTTTGTTGATGAGTTTAGCGGCCCTGAGGTGTACGAGGTGTTTGTTGCTCCTGGTTCCTGTGTGTGTGTGTGTGTAACACATGCGGTGTTGGCGTTATGGACACAGCATGGATACTTGTGTTTCACAAACACTCTCATCGGTGTTTCTTAGTGTTTCTCCTTGTATACTTTGTCACAAGTGTTAAAAGGTGTAGTATACACCCGAGATAAGCAGGCGAACAAATCCACAAGGGCCGTGATTAGGGTTCGAACCTACGTCCTGGTCCTGTTCGAACCTATATGAACAGGCATTCTTGTCTTGTCTTGTTTATGATATTGGAGATGATCTTAGTTGCCGGCTGTCTACGATCCCTATTGCAGGTTAGAGTGTATTTAAGTCTCTATGTGATGCATAGAAGCCATCTTTTGGTCAAGAGACTCTAATAACCTCGTTTCTTCAGCTCATCTCAGTAACAGTGAAATAGTTTGGTTTCCATGAAACTTTGAACTTCAACTAGGTAACATTTTATATTATTACTGTGTACGGGAAACTAAGGGCGTCATCTCTTTCCAAAGTATACTGTATTGAAGGTTCACCTTCAGTGTGTCTGTTATGTCAACACTGTGGAGAAATGCCCGACAGACCACTGGAACATTATCTAACACAGTGCACAGTTACAACCACAACAGACCACTGGAACACTATCTAACACAGTGCACAGTTACAAACCCATTAAGATTTCAACTTAGATTCAACAGAGCAGAAGTTGATAAACACATATAGCAAAATCTTACTGAAGCGACCATACGAGTCACAAATACTCATCCTCCGCCCAAGTAAAACAGAAACAAGCAACACTTAGTGGGCCAGCCAGAGGCTTAGGGCCCACCCAGTAGGCCAGCCAGAGGCTTAGGGCCCACCCAGTGGGCCAGCCAGAGGCTTAGGGCCCGCGCAGTGGGCCAGCCAGGGGCTTAGGGCCCGCGCAGTGGGCCAGCCAGGGGCTTAGGGCCCACGCAGGAATATCCCTGCAAAAAAAAAAAGTGTCTGTTTCTAAAGTTGTCCAAATGGTGTGATGTGGTTAGGACTTTTTTATTATTATTATTATTATTTTCTACCACAGACGTGGCCACACATTTACAATGCTAACCAGCATATATACATTTTCTTCTGTCTCCGTTAGGACTAAACGTGACGAAGCCAATTCAGTCTTGGAGACAATGCTGGAGAGTGGTCCTCTTTAATGGGGGGTTCTATTAATAAATAAGCACAATACTAATGGGAGAACCCATTGTCATGCCGTTGATAACAATAGTAATGAGAGAAAATGCAGTTGTATAAATAGGTCGGTCAAGTCAATGCAATCATTGCATGGCAGGATGAGGTCGATGTTGCTGGTGCCGAGGTGAGGAGTCACGCCGTTATCACTATATATATATGCCTCTTGGGAGGGATATGTGTTTACGGGCTCACCATAGGCCGTGCTACTTGCCCCGCTCCTGTGCCAGGTAAGTCCACTACGGGCTCACCATAGCCCGTGCTACTTGCCCCGCTCCTGTGCCAGGTAAGTTCACTACGGGCTCACCATAGCCCGTGCTACTTGCCCCGCTCCTGTGCCAGGTAAGTCCACTACGGGCTCACCATAGCCCGTGCTACTTGCCCCGCTCCTGTGCCAGGTAAGTCCACTACGGGCTCACCATAGCCCGTGCTACTTGCCCCGCTCCTGTGTCAGGTAAGTCCACTACGGGCTCACCATAGCCCGTGCTACTTGCCCCGCTCCTGTGCCAGGTAAGTCCACTACGGGCTCACCATAGCCCGTGCTACTTGCCCCGCTCCTGTGCCAGGTAAGTCCACTACGGGCTCACCATAGCCCGTGCTACTTGCCCCGCTCCTGTGCCAGGTAAGTCCACTACGGGCTCACCATAGCCCGTGCTACTTGCCCCGCTCCTGTGCCAGATAAGTCCATTACGGGCTCACCATAACCCGTGCTACTTGCCCCGCTCCTGTGCCAGGTAAGTCCACTACGGGCTCACCATAGCCCGTGCTACTTAGACATTTCGTTCTGAGTAGCTAAATCTAAAACAACAACAAGAGGATATGTGGGCAGGATGAGAGATGGGATATGAGGACGGGGGGGGGGAGGGGGGGAGGAACAGTACCCAACCTCTGGGACCATCCGGGATCGAACGCTGACTCTGGAAGAAGCGAGGCCGTTCTTGGAATCTTGGTACAAAGTGAGGCAAGATGTCCAGACTAGTCAGCTTCTTATTCTCTTACGTTAATGTACGTAACGTTAAGATACGTTAATGTATCTCTTACGTTACGTTCTCATTGTGTGTGTAGTAACTCGCCAGAGGTTTTCAGATGCCATGATAAATGTGCCCAACAGTTCATACCAAGATCTCGCTACAACACCAGTAAATCCATAAAGGATTAAATTTTAAATTTTGCCCCGAGGGGCGAGTTTATTGGGCAGCGTCACTCATCCTGTGAGTGGACACACCGCCATAGTGACAGTATTGGGCAGCGTCACTCATCTTGTGAGTGGACACACCGCCATAGTGACAGTATTGGGCAGCGCCACTCATCCTGTGAGTGGACACACCGCCATAGTGACAGTATTGGGCAGCGTCACTCATCTTGTGAGTGGACACACCGCCATAGCAGCATGTACAACACTCCCCAATAGGAAGAAAACCCGCTGGGTTGTTCATCCTGTCACTTGTACCCAGACACAGCTGGGACTTGCTTAACTGGCTCAAGTGAACAGCTCCTCAAACAAGAAGATTAACATCTATCAACCCTTAAAAGCTTACGTTATATTGCGGGTGCAAAATGGGGAAATCTTTTAAGAACAGTATCAATATTTGACAAATAGTGTTTTCCTAACTCAAACAATGTGGGGTTTATTATTCTACACCTACTTCTGATATCTCTCAGGTGTTCACATTCACGTAGATAGTGGTCAAGGCGGTGTCCATCACTCTCACCACAGATTCTGCAACTTCGCTGATCAACTGTTGTTTCCATTCCGTATCTCCATGGATATTTGTATCCAAGACGGATTCTTGCTATTACTGACTCTCTCCCCCGTCCTCCTCCTCTTCGTCCAAAATGATTGGGATTGCCAGCTGCAACCATGTTGTACCATCGTATAGATTCACTGGTTTGTGCTTCTATCCTCCTTTCCTCAGTTACCTTGTCACGGTGATGTTGCCTGACAATACCTCTAATTTGTAGTAGTCTTGGGTATGAAGTATTCAATATGGTCTCCTTCAGCGCCTTCAGCAGCCAGCACATCTGCTCGTTCATTCCCACATATTCCAACATGGGAGGAGATCCACAGAAACTTGACGACTCTTCCCTGATTGGTAAGTACTCTCACAGCTCTCTTGATTTCAGCGACTATTGCAAGATTTTCTGCTCGATTTTTACTTAGGCTTTGCAGTGCTGCTTTTGAATCGGTGCAAATCAGTGCACCATTAGTGTTCCGTTCAAGAAACCTTAACGCCATAACAATGGCAGTTAGCTCTGCTTGCGTTGAAGAGGCATAGTTCTCAATATGTGCTTTTCTGCGTTGGAAAGTATTATCCTTGATTACCGTGTATGCTGCACCAGCCCTGCCATTGACAGGATTAGATGACCCGTCAGTGTAGATTTGATCTAGTTCATCTCCGGCTTCCTTATAAATTTCCTCGAGATACTTGTGCCTCATTTCTTGTGGTAACATGTTGGATTTTTTCGTTGCCATTTCATTGATGATGATCTTGCATGAGTCATCTTCCCAGGGAGGTAACCTCTCTACAGGCTTGCTCAAGCAGGCTTGCTCACGGGCTTGCTCAAGCAGGTGAAGCTCTTCGAGGTAGCAGACTGATCTGTGATGCCATTTTTTGCTTCTCCTGTTTCCCCCTGAAAGTAGCACAGAGCTCAGTTTTTTTCTTAGCAATATCATTGTAATGGGGATCTCTGGCTATCCTAATTGCAAGCTTAGCATTCAGCTCTGAATTCTGCTTTTAACACTGGGAAGGGACAACTCCTCTCGTAGATTAGACGTTTTGGCAGTTCTTGGGACTCCAAGAATGATTGTCATGGCTTCATTTTGAATGCTTTCAAGCCTTTTCATATCGCTTTGGGAGTAGGTGCACAGAACTGGTGCGGCATAGTCTATGACGCACATGTACACAGCACATAGGCTGTGTACATCATTTTAAGCACGGCAATAGAGGCTCCATGTCCATTCCAGGTCATAGCTTTCAGTGCCCTGAGCCGACTTTTGCATGAAGGATTGTACCTATAGCAGAGGTGATTAGGCGCGTGGGATTTGTGGGTTTTAGGCAGACAATGCATGCAGGCGGGGTCTGGCTTTATTAGCAATGATCAGCTGAAGTAACTTTTCCAGTATCAACCCGTTTCTATATCTTGCAAACTTTCTTGCAAACGTCACTCTTAGGACCTGCTAAAAAAAATTAAATTTTGCCAAACACACACCGAAACTACGACGTTGGTACAACGTTCGAACAAGTTTTAACACCTCCTAACCAGTTATAACAACCAATATAGCAAGTTGTAACAACGTTCCAATACGTCATAAACACGTTAAGCCAAGATGTAACAACTTTATTACAAGTTGTAACAAGCGGAAAATAGAGACAGTTTCGGTTTGTGTTTCTAGGGGAGTTATTGGCCACTCATCTTGTGAGTGGACACACCGCCATAGCAGCATGTACAACACTCCCCAATAGGAAGAAAACCCGCTGGGTTGTTCACCTGCTGTTGTGTGGTAAGTGCAGGTCCCCCGCATCCCAGAGTCCTTGTGTGGTTGTGTATCCACGGCCACCACGCCGCCGCCTCCCTCTGCTGTAGTGACCCCTATTGAGGTCCTTGGCGAGGTCCCTCAAGGTTGTATCCCTGGAAACACAAACCGTAACTGTCTCTATTTTCCGCTTGTTACAACTTGTAATAAAGTTGTTACATCTTGGCTTAACGTGTTTATGACGTATTAGAATGTTGTTACAACTTGCTATATTGGTTGTTATAACTGGTTAGGTGTTAAAAACTTGTTCGAACGTTGTACCAACGTCGTAGTATAGTTGTGTATTTGGCGGGAATGAAGCGCTGTCAGCCGGCTTGGTTTAGTAGTTGTCATTCAAGGCAACCTGTACGTTTAACATGTAGCTGGAACACGTTATATGTGTTTTTTTATGTGTGTTTTGGGCTGAGTATATGTGTAGCAAATTCCGGTGCGAGGATTTAAGTTTGCGTATCAGTTGAACAAATCCACAAGAGCCGTGGCGAGGATTCGAACCTACGTCCGAGAGCATTCCATATGCTGTCTTTATCGACTGAGCTACGACATGGTCAAAAGAATTGAAACCAGAAGTTATAAGGAACTTACTTGGATCCTGCAGCCTCTCCTAGACAGTGTTGTTGAGTATCTCTTTGAGTATCAGTGTTGTTGAGGGTTCTATTGCAGGGATTGGTAACTATATCAGCCCTCCCATCGATACGTTACTCCACTTTCCTTGACGTCTTATAGTTGGAATACATGTCACTGAAACAACGAGTCTGTCGAACAAATCCACAAGGGGGCGTGACGAGGATTCGAACCTAAGTCCGAGAGGATCCCAGACGCTGCCTTAATCGACTGAGCTACGACATGGTCAAAAGAATCGCAACCTGGAAATCAACTCGACCTACCACGATGTATTTGATGCATCCCGCAATGGTGATTTCTGCAACCCGTTCTCGCAAATTCGTAAAGTCAATATTGACTTATTAACTACGTGCATAGGTGATATACTAAACATAATAGATACCCTTAAAAAGATTCATAGAAAACACCGACCTTACCTAACCTTGTTAGTATCTTAAGATAAGCATCTTATTGCTTCGTAATTACAATTATTACTTAACCTATACCTATTATAGGTTAGGTAATAATTGTAATTACGAAGCAATAAGATGCTTATATTAACATACTAAGTAGGTTAGGTAAGGTCGGTGTTTTCTATGAATCTTTTTAAGGGTATCTATTATGTTTAGTATATCACCTATGCACATATTTAAAAAGTCAATATTGACTTAGTAAATTTGCGAGAACGGGTTGATTTCTGCGTGTGTGACGAGTCTGTCGTTCATAGCCCTACATCTTGGTCTCTTGGACCCTGACAACCCAAGTTCCACTCTGTACAGTGTTCGTCAAGACCATCAGGATCACTCATCAACAGGAACAAGCTGACTAGGGAGGAGCCAGAAAATATTTCAATTACCTCTAGCTGAATCTGAGGTCACAGGCTGATCTTACCAGGACGTCCCCATGGTGAGTCATGGGTGTACTCTCCAGGCGTTACACAGTACAGTACACCCAGTACACCTAGAAGAAGTACACCCAGTACACCTAGAAGAAGTACACCCAGTACACCTAGAAGAAGTACACCCAACTTGTTCACTAAGAATTATAATGTAGTATTGCCTTGTAAAACTTATGTATATATGATTTGTATTGTATTTTCTTAAATAAAGATAAGAAAAAAAGAGACCCAGTAGACCCAGAAGCAGGAGCTAGGACACACACACAAGCAGATGCCTTCATTAAATATATAGAAAAGTGTTCTGTTGCCTTAAAGTGACTACCTTTACTACCTGCCTCACTTTATAAGGGAGCCGGTCGGCCGAGCGGACAGCACGCTGGAATTGTGATCCTGTGGTC
>NC_091154.1:33164653-33174653 GCF_040958095.1 Procambarus clarkii | reverse complement strand
GAGAAACAAGAGATAATGTACACCACACATGATAACTTCCAGTACACCACACAAGATAACTTCCAGTACACCACACATGATAACTTCCAGTACACCACACATGATAACTTCCAGTACACCACACATGATAACTTCCAGTACACCACACATGATAACTTCCAGTACACCACACATGATAACTTCCAGTACACCACACATGATAACTTCCAGTACACCACACATGATAACTTCCAGTACACCACACAAGATAACTTCTAGTGCACCACACATGATAACTTCCAGTACACCACACATGATAACTTCCAGTACACCACACAAGATAACTTCCAGTACACCACACAAGATAACTTCTAGTGCACCACACATGATAACTTCCAGTACACCACACATGATAACTTCCAGTACACCACACATGATAACTTCCAGTACACCACACAAGATAACTTCTAGTGCACCACACATGATAACTTCCAGTACACCACACATGATAACTTCCAGTACACCACACATGATAACTTCTAGTGCACCACACATGATAACTTCCAGTACACCACACATGATAACTTCCAGTACACCACACAAGATAACTTCTAGTGCACCACACATGATAACTTCCAGTACACCACACATGATAACTTCCAGTACACCACACATGATAACTTCCAGTACACCACACAAGATAACTTCCAGTACACCACACATGATAACTTCCAGTACACCACACATGATAACTTCCAGTACACCACACATGATAACTTCCAGTACACCACACATGATAACTTCCAGTACACCACACATGATAACTTCCAGTACACCACACAAGATAACTTCCAGTACACCACACATGATAACTTCCAGTACACCACACATGATAACTTCCAGTACACCACACATGATAACTTCCAGTACACCACACATGATAACTTCCAGTACACCACACATGATAACTTCCAGTACACCACACAAGATAACTTCCAGTACACCACACATGATAACTTCCAGTACACCACACAAGATAACTTCCAGTACACCACACAAGATAACTTCCAGTACACCACACAAGATAACTTCCAGTACACCACACATGATAACTTCCAGTACACCACACAAGATAACTTCCAGTACACCACACAAGATAACTTCCAGTACACCACACAAGATAACTTCCAGTACACCACACATGATAACTTCCAGTACACCACACAAGATAACTTCCAGTACACCACACAAGATAACTTCCAGTACACCATACAAGATAACTTCCAGTACACCACACATGATAACTTCCAGTACACACCAGTTCACAACATTCGAAGGTTACCCTGATGTGTACCTTCTACGTCCGGAAGTGGGTAGTAGGGTTACTGTGGGGAGGGAGGGGGGGTTAGGGGGGGGAGGAATTTTAAGTGGTATGGGGTGGTGGGGTTGAGGAGGGGGGTGTGGTGGCCGGGGTGAAAGGAGATGGGGAGGGGGTGTTGTGGGGGTGTGGAGAGAAGACAGAGAGGGAGGGGGGGCAGACAGGGGGGGGAGGGGTTTGGAGGGGTGGGGGAGACAGATGACATTCCATGAGCCAAATCACAAACAATTTGGCAGTCTTATCCACGGCATCCTTGTGGAGGATGCCGTGGATAAGGCTCCCCCCCACCCCCCTCCACCCACTAAGCGCCGGGAAACTATATCTATCAACAAACTATCACTCGCCTCCCGCAGCAATTTTGGTCTGGGTTCGAGCCCTTGAGGTTATCTTGAGGTTATCTTGAGATGATTTCGGGGCTTAGTGTCCTCCGCGGTCCTCGACCAGGCCTCCACCCCCCAGAAAGCAGCCCGTGACAGCTGACTAACTCCCAGGTACCTATTTTACTGGCATCAAGGTGACAGAAACTCTGCCCATTGTTTCTCGCCGGCGCCCGGGATCGAACCCGGGACCACAGGATCACGCGTCCAGTGTTCTGTTCGCTCAGCCACCGGCTCCCGGGATAGAAGTTTTAGAGATAGAAGGCATACATACACAACATTTCTTGATTTGAAAAATGTTAGCTAGAATAAGTTCTAAAAATCACTATTAGCTTTGCAGATGATATCCTCTTGCATACGAAAAATCCACATGCAATCTTAAATTGCATACTTACAGCTTGTCAAGAGCCTTGGGTCTTGTAATCAACTAAGAAAGAATTGAACTAAACAGATAAATTGGGGAAGCGCAAAGATAGATAACATGTCAATAGATTACCGATGGGTCGCTGTTTTCAAAACATCATGATGGCGTCTCAGTCTCTTGGACCTAAACTGAAGTCGAAAAGTTTCCTCAACAATGTAGACAGACAGACTGAAGGCTTTTGGAGCTGTAGTGTATAGTACAGTAGTACGGTAGGAACATCAGAACATCATACATGGTATACTTAGC
Source organism: Procambarus clarkii (assembly GCF_040958095.1). Classification (NCBI taxonomy): domain Eukaryota; kingdom Metazoa; phylum Arthropoda; class Malacostraca; order Decapoda; family Cambaridae; genus Procambarus; species Procambarus clarkii. Next base: position 33,172,249 of record NC_091154.1, on the reverse strand, counting down.
ATACATAAGGACTCTGATAGACTATCAGGCACCAGCTTTCCTGCTTCATCATGGCAACGGTATCGATAGACTGAAAAAAATGCAAAATGACGCCCTCAGAATTATACTTGGCTGTCCAATAACCATTTTAGTCCTCGATATCGGGAAAGAATTGAATTAAATTTCATTCTTTATTGTGCACCCCATACCCATCCCGTATGGGGTGCATAATAAAGAAAGAAATTCAGTCCAGAAAGAGGATTGAAACCAATCGCAAACCTGCACACAGAAATAACACCACCTGAGACCAGGAGGCATGGCAGGATGTGCAGAATAGAATACCCCCGTTGAAGAGCAGAGGTGCAACAGGTACTCTGAGAGAGAACTATCAACATCAGAGGCCCGAGACTGTTCAACACGCTTCCACTACACATAAGGGACATAACTGGCCGACCCCTTACAGTGTTCAAGAGAGAACTATCAACATCAGAGGCCCGAGACTGTTCAACACTCTTCCACTACACATAAGGGACATAACTGGCCGACCCCTCACAGTGTTCAAGAGAGAACTATCAACATCAGAGGCCCGAGACTGTTCAACACTCTTCCACTACACATAAGGGACATAACTGGCCGACCCCTCACAGTGTTCAAGAGAGAACTATCAACATCAGAGGCCCGAGACTGTTCAACACTCTTCCACTACACATAAGGGACATAACTGGCCGACCCCTCACAGTGTTCAAGAGAGAACTTGACAAAAACCTCCAAAGGATACCTGATCAACCAGGCTGTGAGTTATACGTAAGGCTGCGAGCAGCCGCGTCCAACAGCCTGGTTGACCAGTCCAGCAACGAGGAGGCCTAGTCGACGACCGGGCCGCGTGACCATTGATCCCCGGACGCTACACAGGTGACAGGAGGTAAGGGGAAGGTGTAGGCAGTGTGGGGTGGTAGGAGGTTTGCGGAAGGGGGGCAGGAGGTGTTCGGAGGGGCAAGCAGTGTTCGGAAGGGGGGCAAGCAGTGTTCGGAGGGGCAAGCAGTGTTCGGAGGGGCAAGCAGTGTTCGGAGGGGGAAGCAGTGTTCGGAGGGGGAAGCGGTGTTCGGAGGGGGAAGCGGTGTTCGGAGGGGCAAGCAGTGTTCGGAGGGGGAAGCAGTGTTCGGAGGGGCAAGCAGTGTTCGGAGGGGCAAGCAGTGTTCGGAGGGGCAAGCAGTGTTCGGAGGGGCAAGCAGTGTTCGGAGGGGGAAGCAGTGTTCGGAGGGGGAAGCGGTGTTCGGAGGGGGAAGCGGTGTTCGGAGGGGCAAGCAGTGTTCGGAGGGGGAAGCAGTGTTCGGAGGGGCAAGCAGTGTTCGGAGGGGCAAGCAGTGTTCGGAGGGGCAAGCAGTGTTCGGAGGGGGAAGCGGTGTTCGGAGGGGCAAGCAGTGTTCGGAGGGGGAAGCAGTGTTCGGAGGGGGAAGCGGTGTTCGTAGGGGGAAGCGGTGTTGAAGGTGGGCACGAGCCCTAGGGTATGGGAGCAGAGACAGGGCTTCCTAGCAGTACTTAAGAGTAACTTCAGGGGAGTGAGGTCCAGCTCCTCCTGCCCCGCCTACTTTCATAACTCTCACTGTATTTCCCATTTCTAAATTTCCCTTCACCTGTGTCTCTCCATTGTTTTTTACTCAAAAAAAAAAAACTGTGGGAGTGGGGCGTCTCATCTTGGGCCACCAGCTGTGGGAGTGGGGCGTCTCATCTTGGGCCACCAGCTGTGGGAGTGGGGCGTCTCATCTTGGGCCACCAGCTGTGGGAGTGGGGCGTCTCATCTTGGGCAACCAGCTGTGGGAGTGGGGCGTCTCATCTTGGGCCACCAGCTGTGGGAGTGGGGCGTCTCATCTTGGGCCACCAGCTGTGGGAGTAGGGCGTCTCATCTTGGGCCACCAGCTGTGGGAGTGGGGCGTCTCATCTTGGGCCACCAGCTGTGGGAGTGGGGCGTCTCATCTTGGGCCACCAGCTGTGGGAGTGGGGCGTCTCATCTTGGGCCACCAGCTGTGGGAGTGGGGCGTCTCATCTTGGGCCACCAGCTAGAGACGGAAAATGAAATGGACTCCCTCCACTATTGCTTGTCCTCTATACTAGTTATTCCAGAGGAAAGGAGGGGGGATGGATAATCACTAGATAATCCATCCATCCCCCTCCCATCCTCCCTATTCCTAATCCCCCCATCCCGTCCCCCCCCCCCCCACCACAATGAACCAAACAACCCCTACCTCCTCTCTCCCCGCCTCACCCCCCCCCCCCCCGGGGGAGGGACCCGCCAACACTTAGTCAATGTGTTCACTTCCACTCTCTCTCTGGCTTACTTAAAGTACTACCTTCAGCCCCCTGCTTGACAACGTTTGTTATATCCGGCGATACAAAAATCGCATTGCATTTATAGTTTTGGTTTTGTGTGTAGTACGGAAAAAAGGTTTGTAATACCGTAATCGGGCAAGATATCAAAGTCAAGGTCAACGGGTTTGGCTGTTTGTCCAATGGTTCGGACAAGTTCTGTTGCCTAATTCTTGGCGTTCTACGATTTTTGCTGCAAGCTCAAATCTCCCTCTCAAAATGGTTTCGTGAACATTTTTAAGGGGGGTATGAACGAGTCTTTTCAACCCACTGACATAAAAAGAACAGCTACATAACCGCTACTCAGTCGACCAAACGAATTTGTGAACCCGAGACCACGAAAATAACTTCGACTTGACTGAGTAGGTTGCCAATAGGGTGAATCGTATGATCGTGTTTTACTTTTGGCATTTTTGTTAGTATTATTTCAAGAGATATGAGCAGCGTTGAGAGGTTAAGGTAGATAGTAGATGGAAGGTAGATAACCAAATGGTAGGTAGCGGGCTCCCGCGCGGGACGTACCTCCTCTTGGCCCAACACGGGACAGTGATGCCATATCAACCTCCTCCCATATTTGTAACCCTTAACGTAAACACATTCTCTCTCTCTAACTCATACTAAATTCAAATCACCAATTCTACCCCCTTGTTCAGGCACCTCTAATCAATATTTAAATCCCCCCACATATTCTCCCATGTCAACATTAGCGAAGGTACCTGGGATGGGGGTGGTACCGCAGACCCCCCCTCCCCCTTTTGCTTAAATGTTAAGAGAGACATAACTTATATGTTTCTGTGTGTCTGTATTACCTTGTGTGTGTGTGTGTACTTCACTTGATCCAAACTTTTTTTCCCTACTTTAAAGGCTTACTATGCTGCGTCCACGGATAGCGAACCCATGGTATCAGCTGTATGTTATCATGAGCCAGAGTTGCCACGTAGCCTCTCTCTCTCTCTCTCTCTCTCTCTCTCTCTCTCTCTCTCTCTCTCTCTCTCTCTCTCTCTCTCTCTCTCTCTCCAGTACAGGCATAACACCTACAATTTTTATGAGGGATTCAAATAATCGAAGCTCAGATTTGTGTGTCTCTGTGTTAGATTATACAACACCCCGGTGTAGGCCTGGTGTAGGCCTGGTGTAGGCCTGGTGTAGACCCGGTATAGGCCTGGTGTAAGCCTGGTGTAGGCCCGGTGTAGACCTGGTGTAGACCTGGTGTAGACCTGGTGTAGGCCTGGTGTAGACCCGGTATAGGCCTGGTGTAGGCCTGGTGTAGACCCGGTGTAGGCCTGGTGTAGGCCTGGTGTAGGCCTGGTGTAGACCCGGTATAGGCCTGGTGTAGGCCTGGTGTAGGCCTGGTGTAGGTCTGGTGTAGACCCGGTGTAGGCCTGGTGTAGGCCTGGTGTAGGCCTGGTGTAGACCCGGTATAGGCCTGGTGTAAGCCTGGTGTAGGCCTGGTGTAGACCCGGTATAGGCCTGGTGTAGGCCTGGTGTAGGCCTGGTGTAGACCCGGTGTAGGCCTGGTGTAGGCCTGGTGTAGGCCCGGTATAGGCCTGGTGTAAGCCTGGTGTAGGCCTGGTGTAGGCCTGGTGTAGACCCGGTATAGGCCTGGTGTAAGCCTGGTGTAGGCCTGGTGTAGACCTGGTGTAGACCTGGTGTAGACCTGGTGTAGGCCTGGTGTAGACCCGGTATAGGCCTGGTGTAAGCCTGGTGTAAGCCTGGTGTAGACCTGGTGTAGACCTGGTGTAGACCTGGTGTAGGCCTGGTGTAGACCCGGTATAGGCCTGGTGTAGGCCTGGTATAGGCCTGATGTAGGCCCGGTGTAGACCCTATGTAGGCCTGGTGTAGGCCCGGTGTAGACCTGGTGTATGCCTGGTGTAGGCCCGGTGTAGGCCTGGTGTAGGCCTGGTATAGGCCTGATGTAGGCCCGGTGTAGACCCTATGTAGGCCTGGTATAGGCCAAACCAGCCTGGGGATCTAGGATAGCAACATCCCATGAATAAAAAATGTCTTAGTATTCATGGGAGATTTCCACAATTGTCAACAAAAACAGAATGAATCAACACAATTCAAAACAACACAAACTTATCAGAATAAAACAAATGATTTCTCTGTAGAAGAGAAACAAAAGCACTATTGAGATCTTGCTATCGAGCAGCGTTTGTTTCTTTGTTTGTTTGTCATCTTTCTGACCTCTTATTGATTTATAATTAATAATAACTAGTAATAATACAATGTCAACCAGTAACACTAACAACCAGTAACGCTAACAACCAGTAACGCTAACAACCAGTAACACTAACAACCAGTAACACTAACAACCAGTAACGCTAACAACCAGTAACGCTAACAACCAGTAACACTAACAACCAGTAACACTAACAACCAGTAACACTAACAACCAGTAACGCTAACAACCAGTAACACTAACAACCAGTAACACTAACAACCAGTAACACTAACAACCAGTAACACTAACAACCAGTAACACTAACAACCAGTAACGCTAACAACCAATAACACTAACAACCAGTAACACTAACAACCAGTAACACTAACAACCAGTAACGCTAACAACCAATAACACTAACAACCAGTAACACTAACAACCAGTAACACTAACAACCAGTAACGCTAACAACCAATAACACTAACAACCAGTAACGCTAACAACCAGTAACACTAACAACCAGTAACGCTAACAACCAATAACACTAACAACCAGTAACGCTAACAACCAGTAACACTAACAACCAGTAACGCTAACAACCAATAACACTAACAACCAGTAACGCTAACAACCAGTAACGCTAACAACCAGTAACGCTAACAACCAATAACACTAACAACCAGTAACGCTAACAACCAGTAACACTAACAACCAGTAACGCTAACAACCAATAACACTAACAACCAGTAACGCTAACAACCAGTAACACTAACAACCAGTAACACTAACAACCAGTAACACTAACAACCAGTAACGCTAACAACCAGTAACACTAACAACCAGTAACACTAACAACCAGTAACGCTAACAACCAGTAACGCTAACAACCAGTAACACTAACAACCAGTAACACTAACAACCAGTAACGCTAACAACCAGTAACGCTAACAACCAGTAACACTAACAACCAGTAACACTAACAACCAGTAACGCTAACAACCAGTAACACTAACAACCAGTAACACTAACAACCAGTAACACTAACAACCAGTAACACTAACAACCAGTAACACTAACAACCAGTAACGCTAACAACCAGTAACGCTAACAACCAGTAACGCTAACAACCAGTAACACTAACAACCAGTAACACTAACAACCAGTAACACTAACAACCAGTAACACTAACAACCAGTAACGCTAACAACCAGTAACACTAACAACCAGTAACACTAACAACCAGTAACGCTAACAACCAGTAACACTAACAACCAGTAACACTAACAACAAGTAACACTAACAACCAGTAACACTAACAACCAGTAACACTAACAACCAGTAACGCTAACAACCAGTAACACTAACAACCAGTAACACTAACAACCAGTAACGCTAACAACCAGTAACACTAACAACCAGTAACACTAACAACCAGTAACACTAACAACCAATAACGCTAACAACCAGTAACGCTAACAACCAGTAACGCTAACAACCAGTAACACTAACAACCAGTAACACTAACAACCAGTAACACTAACAACCAGTAACACTAACAACAAGTAACACTAACAACCAGTAACACTAACAACCAGTAACACTAACAACCAGTAACGCTAACAACCAGTAACACTAACAACCAGTAACACTAACAACCAGTAACGCTAACAACCAGTAACACTAACAACCAGTAACACTAACAACCAGTAACACTAACAACCAGTAACGCTAACAACCAGTAACGCTAACAACCAGTAACGCTAACAACCAGTAACACTAACAACCAGTAACACTAACAATCGACGCTAAAGAGGCGGAACCAAAGAGCCGAAGCTCAACCCTGTTCGCCCCTATTCACCCAGCAGTAAAGATTCACCTGGTTGTAAACCAATAAAGCGGGTCGCGTTCCAGGGAAAATCTAGAGAGAGAGAGAGAGAGAGAGAGAGGGAGAGGGAGAGGGAGAGAGAGAGAGAGAGAGAGAGAGAGAGAGAGAGAGAGAGAGAGAGAGTACGGGGGACGATGGGGAGGGGGTTGGTGGGGGGAGCAGAGGGTGAGTGACCGAGAGTGAGAGGGAGGGGGGAAGAGAGAGGGAGAGGGGAGGGGAGGGAGAGTTGCAGGAACTGGGTCACCCCAACACTGCTGCTGTTGCAGGTTTATGTTGCGGGTGGGAGGGAGAGGGAGAGGGCGGTGGGAGAGGGAGGGAGCCGTGGGAGGGAGGGAGGGAGAGAGCCGTGGGAGGGAGGGAGGGAGAGAGCCGTGGGAGGGAGGGAGGGAGCGGTGGGAGGGGTAGAGGAGAGTTGGGAGGTGAGAGGAGCCGAGGGAGTAGGTAGGTGAGAGTGAGAGGGAGTGAGAGGGAGAGTAACCATGAGGAAGAGTGAGTGAGGGAGGACAGTTCATGTTGAATATTGCCAGATATTCATCCACAGCTGGTGGGTGATGGGTGTGTGTGGTGGATGTGGGTGATGGGTGTGGGTGGTGGGTGTGGGTGATGGGTGTGGGTGATGGGTGTGGGTGGTGGGTGTGGGTGATGGGTGTGGGTGGTGGGTGTGGGTGGTGGGTGTGGGTGGTGGGTGTGGGTGATGGGTGTGGGTGGTGGGTGTGGGTGATGGGTGTGGGTGATGGGTGTGGGTGGTGGGTGTGGGTGATGGGTGTGGGTGGTGGGTGTGGGTGGTGGGTGATGGATGTGGGTGGTGGGTGTGGGTGGTGGGTGTGGGTGGTGGGTGTGGGTGATGGGTGTGGGTGGGTGTGGGTGGTGGGTGATGGGTGTAGGTGGTGGGTGTGGGTGGTGGGTGTGGGTGGTGGGTGTGGGTGGTGGGTGTGGGTGATGGGTGTGGGTGGGTGTGGGTGGTGGGTGATGGGTGTGGGTGGTTGATGTGGGTGATGGGTGTGGGTGGTGGTGGTGGGTGTGGGTGATGGGTGTGGGTGGGTGTGGGTGGTGGGTGATGGGTGTGGGTGGTGGGTGTGGGTGGTGGGTGTGGGTGGTGGGTGTGGGTGATGGGTGTGGGTGGGTGTGGGTGGTGGGTGTGGGTGATGGGTGTGGGTGGGTGTGGGTGGTGGGTGATGGGTGTGGGTGGTGGGTGTGGGTGGTG
>NC_091154.1:33159653-33162153 GCF_040958095.1 Procambarus clarkii | reverse complement strand
CTTCACTGATTGCTTTAAAATTTTATTGACTCAGGTGTTCTGGACGACATCCTAACAATTTATCCAAAATTTGCTTGTCCATTTTAAAGAATGAAGAAGAATTTTTATTTATATTACTTCTAAGCTGCATCACTTATGAACCCATCCCTGCCCTTGTGTGGCAGTGCACATCCCTGCCCTTGTGTGGCAGTGCACAGTAGAAAGTTGTTTTCACGTATCCATACATTAAAACACTGATTGTAACCATGATATATATGTGCTTCAGCCTACAGTTTAGACCTATTGTCTTATGTATGACCCTCTGTCCTGCGTGACAGTGAATACCAGCATTATCCTCATTTTAATAAGACTTTATAAAAATCCTCAGAATAGGCAAAATTGTAATTAATTTTGTCAATAAAGATGTTAATAATAATAAAATTTGAAATTTTGACACGACTTGCCATTCGAATACGTGCGTGTTTTTATATACCTTCTATATAGATGCCACACCTGTGACGGGTAAAAACATGCTTTTTTTTAAACAGCGCCATCTGTTGCACGTAATAGCAACACACACTATACTAAATATGTTACGATTCCATTTCAATGTTTTCGATTGCATTGATAAACTGAATTTTCATAGATTTCGAATTATTTTTATTTAATTATTTTGTGTGACACTGCGTTGAAACTGAGCTGTGTTGTTTACCATACCGTTCATTTCGTGAGTATAAGTATAGATGCCACACCTGTCACAGGTGTGGCATCTCTCTCTCTCTCTCTCTCTCTCTCTCTCTCTCTCTCTCTCTCTCTCTCTCTCTCTCTCTCTCTCTCTCACGGGTCACCGGACCAGCCCCAGGTTTCTACAGCCTTGGGACCACTTCTCATTGGTCAGGTGTAGGTGTACGTGGGTGTAGGTGGGTGTGGGTGGGTGTGGGTGGAGTGGGTGTAGGTGGGTGTGGGTGGAGTGGGTATAGGTGGGTGTGGGTGGAGTGGGTGTAAGTGGGTGTGAGTGGAGTGGGTGTAAGTGGGTGTAGGTGGGTGTGGGTGTAAGTGGGTGTAGGTGGGTGTGGGTGGAGTGGGTGTAGGTGTACGTGGGTGTAGGTGGGTGGATGTATTGTATCTGGGTTGTGGTACTGTGACCATCGGGAGTGGAACGGAGACCATTCCAGAAGTGAGTCGGGCGGCCGTATGGACGGAGGAGGAGGAGGAGAGGAGGTTGAGGCGAGAGAAAAGGGGCATGACGGGGAGGCGATGAAACAAGGGGGGAGACGGAGAATGGAACTACGGAGCCGATAACGGCGTAGACAGTGACCGTCACTGACAACAGGAGGGGGAGAAAGGGAGATAATGAAAGGGACGGAAAGGCACTGACGAGAGAGAGAGAGAGAGAGAGAGAGAGAGAGAGAGAGAGAGAGAGAGAGAGAGAGAGAGAGAGAGAGAGAGAGAGAGAGAGAGAGAGAGAGAGAGAGAGAGGATGGAGAAGACTTGACTGAGAAGGGGAGGGAGAATTATTCCTCGCGAATATCTGCATGTATAAGGCAAGTAGGAGGCCTGGTCGAGGACCGGGCCGCGGGGACGCTAAGCCCCGAAAACACTTTTTTTTTTTTTTTTTTTTTAGTAAAGAGGAAGGAGAGGCATAGGTGAAGGGAAGTATAGAAGTGGGAAATACAGTGAGAGGTATGAAAGCAGGCGGGCTGTCCGCCTTGCTGACACGATGTGTGGGTGTTGGCAGCTAAGCTAAGCTGGCTCCCTCTTGTCAGGGAGCTGTGAGTGTGTGAGAGGTTCTTCACATTTGTTTCACCATATATATGGATGTTTATAGATGAATACTGTGAAGCATTCATATATAGACACTCCGATGCTTCCACACATTTTGTTCTGTTTAAGGCTCTTTATTTTTATTATTATTATTTATCGAGTTGTCATACATATTTATCGAGTTGTTCATACATACACATATATGAACTGTTCATATATATACATATATAACTCATCTGGGGATTATATACTGTGGGGCGGGGTTTTCGTCCAGAGAATCGAGGCTCTTGGGCCACCAGCTGTGGGAGCGGGGCGTCTCATCTTGGGCCACCAGCTGTGGGAGTGGGGCGTCTCATCTTGGGCCACCAGCTGTGGGAGCGGGGCGTCTCATCTTGGGCCACCAGCTGTGGGAGCGGGGCGTCTCATCTTGGGCCACCAGCTGTGGGAGCGGGGCGCGACATCTTGGAGCAATCTTTCTAACATTGGGTCCTCTAACATTTCGATGGTGTTCCACACCCTGATGGCTTGGTGCTGCAGTCTGATGTTTAGTGGCTGTATGTTCAGGAGTTCGTGGAGCTCCTGGATTGTCAGATCATATGGTGGACGGTGTTTTGCTGCTCTCCTTAGCGCCTTATTTTGTACTGCTTGCAGTTTCTGCATGTTAGTTTTCTTTATGGTGTGTAGTGGTACTGGGGGATACTCTAGATGCGGCCGAACTAGAGCCTTATATAGGTGGATCTGAATGTTAGTACTGAGG
>NC_091154.1:33089653-33154653 GCF_040958095.1 Procambarus clarkii | reverse complement strand
CCTCTCAATATTTACCTCCACAACTCTTCCTCTCACTCCCTTTCCCTCCCTCTCACTCCCTCTCACTTCTCTCACCCTCTCACCCTCTCACTCAGCCGGTCGGCCGAGCGGACAGCACGCTGGACTTGTGATCCTGTGGTCCTGGGTTCGATCCCAGGCGCCGGCGAGAAACAATGGGCAGAGTTTCTTTCACCCTATGCCCCTGTTACCTAGTAGTAAATAGGTACCTGGGTGTTAGTCAGCTGTCACGGGCTGCTTCCTGGGGGTGGAGGCCTGGTCGAGGACCGGGCCGCGGGGACACTAAAGCCCCGAAATCATCTCCAGATAACCTCCAGATAACCCTCTTCTCTCACCCACTACTCTCCCCTCTACTTTTCTTATCCTCCCCTTCTCTCCTCTCCTGTTTCTAACTTCTCTCATTTGCCCAAAACCCTCCAACATACTCCTCTGCCCCCCTCTCTCCCTCTCACTACTCTTCCCCCCCCCCACTCTCCCTCTCCCACAGCACTTGCCCCCTCTCTTCCACTCCCCCCCCTCAACTCGTTCAATACTCGTCAACAGGCAATAGCACCGTAATTACGATAATATTTCATATTCTGAGCATTTACTATGTTGCCCCCTCTCACCTTCCCTCCACACACCCCCCCCCCTTTTGGAGGAGGGAACCTTCCCTCCCCATGGAAGGGAGGGGGGGAAGCCTTCCCTCCACACCCCCCCCCCTTTGGAGGAGGGAACCTTCCCTCCCCATGGAAGGGAGGGGGGGAAGCCTTCCCTCCACACCCCCCCCCCTTTGGAGGAGGGAACCTTCCCTCCCCATGGAAGGGAGGGGGGGGGGAAGCCTTCCCCCAGCCCTACACCCCTTAGAAGGGGGGGGAGGGGTGTTGATATTGTAGTTTTTGAGATATATACAAGAGTTGTTACATTCTTGTACAGCCACTAGTACGCGTAGCGTTTCGGGCAGGTCCCTGGAATACGATCCCCGCCGCGAAGAATCGTTGTTACAACCAAGTACACATTTTATTGTTGAGTTAAACAGAGGCTACAGTTAAGGATTTGCGCCCAGTAAATCCTCCCCGGCCAGGATACGAACCCATGACATAGCGCTCGCGGAACGCCAGGCGAGTGTCTTACCACTACACCACGGAGACTGTGCACCACAGAGACTTTTCTAGCTGTGTACTTACCTATCAGAACTTACCTAATAGTATTTACCCATCAATGTCTATCTATCAGTGACATATGATTATTCCCCCCTCCCTTGCCCCATTTCCCCCCCCCCCCCATGCTTTCCCTTTAAATGTAGCGTGGATCAGTGATGGTTGGGGAAGGAGGGAGGGAGGGGAAATGGGGGGGGGGGTGGGGGAGGTAACAGCTGGTGGTATATTAATGCTTCCTCTACCCCCCACCCACCCCTCCCTCACCCCTCCTTTTCCCCTACCCCCTCTCCCCCTTCCCGTCTCCTCGTCCTTTGGTATTTACTCACTTCACACAGTTTGTAGGACTACGGGCTCACCATAGCCCGTGCTACATGGACACTTCGTTCTGAGTAGCTTAGTTTAGTTTGGTTCATTTATTATGGACCCCATACCCATCTTGTGGGTGGTAGTGGAAAGGGTTACAGAGGCGCTAAGCAAGTTACAATCTTGATGAAAGGATGATAAGGAGTCACTTATCATCCTTGTTCTGAGTAGCTAAATCTAAAACGACAGTTTGTAGGACTGGGGGAGTTTAGCTCCTGGACCCCCATCGCTTCCAGCTGTAAGTACACATACCTGTATTTACTCGCCTTTCGATGTACTCGTCGATGTGTACTCTTCAATATGTACTCTACGGTATGTACGCTCTGTTGTTGTTGTTGTTGTTGTTTTAGGTTCAGTTACTGGGAACCAAAAGTTGCAAGTAGCACGGGCTATGGTGAGCCCCATAGTGGACTTACCTGGCACGGGAGCGAGGCTGTGACTGCCCAATGGGTATGTATACTCTACGATACGTACTCTTAGCTATTTTTTTTTTAATTTTGCCCCGAGGGGCGAGTTTATTGGGCAGCGCCACTCATCCTGTGAGTGGACACACCGCCATAGTGACAGTATTGGGCAGCGCCACTCATCCTGTGAGTGGACACACCGCCATAGTGACAGTATTGGGCAGCACCACTCATCCTGTGAGTGGACACACCGCCATAGTGACAGTATTGGGCAGCGCCACTCATCCTGTGAGTGGACACACCGCCATAGTGACAGTATTGGGCAGCGCCACTCATCCTGTGAGTGGACACACCACCATAGTGACAGTATTGGGCAGCGTCACTCATCCTGTGAGTGGACACACGGCCATAGTGACAGTATTGGGCAGCGCCACTCATCCTGTGAGTGGACACACCACCATAGTGACAGTATTGGGCAGCGCCACCCATCCTGTGAGGGGACACACCGCCATAGTGAGAGTATTGGGCAGCGCCACCCATCCTGTGAGGGGACACACCGCCATAGTGAGAGCATTTGGCAGCGCCACTCATCTTGTGAGTGGACACACCGCCATAGTGACAGTATTGGGCAGCGCCACTCATCCTGTGAGTGGTCACACCGCCATAGCAGCATGGACAACACTCCCCAATAGGAAGAAAACCCGCTGGGTTGTTCATCCTGTTCTTAGCTATGTACTCTTCGATATGTACTTACCAGTAGAAGTAGTACACATGGAGACATATAGTGGTATACTCCACCCCCCCACACTTTAGTGCTAGGTGTAGTGTGAGGGGGGCGGGGTGTCGGAAAATCCGACACCATTTTATTTCATACAGACAGATAAGAGCTGTATTACCAACAAGTTACCCATAGAAAACGTAACTTGTAGTGGAATTACCGTCTATAGAAAACGGGATATCATCACCACATACTATTATATTCTCCACCTATTATGGTGGGAATTATTCTTAAATACATTAGTCTTTGGACTTTACCATCATAAAAACATCTTATATAAATTAACTTAATTATCAGTATTAAAGTAGAGTAAATGTGACCCTTCTATCACTTTCTGAAATGTGGACAATGTAAGCCAGGCGTCAGAGTGGGGAAGGAGGGCGGCCATTGTTGTGTCACCTCCGAGACGTGTGGAGCGAGTTCGGCTCCTATCATTCTGGACAATGTCGGCCAGTGACGTCAATAGAATGGAGTGTTAGATGCAGCCATTTATATTGAGACCAGAGGCTCACACGGGAGCAAATTCGGCTCCTGTTAATTTACTTGGACGTAGTGTTATGGAAACCAAAGGTACCATCTCCAACACGATGTCTACAATCAAGTTAAGTGTCTATCCGAAACCCGTTTATCATTCATTTATGGCCATTAATGTCAGGATATAGGGTGACCCGGTTAGATCGCGAAATCGCCTCAAACTAAAGGTAATTAAGCCAGGTCTTTAATGTTCCATGTACTGTTTTCTCTGATATACTTGTCATATATAGGTTTCTGGCTTCACAGCTAGCGCACTTTTGACAGGTCAAGACGAGGAAGGATTTGTGCACCAGTTACTGGGTGATATGGAAGCTACCTCAAAGAGGATAATTTGGTGTCTACACCCTAGTTATACCTGGTGGACTAACCTGCTGTACTATAAGATAAGGAACCTCTTCAATGTTTAATAGTATGTAGTCTATTTCTGTAGTTTGATTGGCTGCATATATATATAATAACCCCCCTAATGTGTAGAGGATCGATTTGTGAGATTATGAGATTATTGCAGAAATACAGTCCACTTATCATTATACAAATTGCTATCGAAGTATATAAATTAACGTAAATATAAATTCATATAAATTAAATAAATATAAATCTCACAGGTCGGTTCCCACATTATTTGGTCATCTTCGAACCGGATGACGGATTATTTGATCCTTTGAACCCACATTTGGTCATCTTAGTACCGGATGAGCCAGTTAACCAGTGGATTCATTAAATATACTAGTGCAGTGTTATTTAAACAAGGCCAGCCAGTCATAGACGGAAGCGTAGCCTCGAGGGAGCTCAGGAGCCTCCCTCAGCCGAGTTCAGCCTTAGTCAGCGGTTTCATGCACACCCACAGATATTTGGTGGCGTGTTATTTCGTGAAATGACAGCGCTAATATTGAAGCCAGCCAATTAGTGACTGTGTCGCGAGATTGTTCACGGATTTCGTGGTGTTACATTTCGCGAGAGATTATCTACGAATTTTGTGGAGTTTATTTCGCGAGGTCACTAATAATATTTAATACTTCTTGATAATATTAGAAGTTTCATAGAGGCTAATTAAGAGGCTATTATCAATAATTGTGTATATTATTTCTCCAAATAGAGAATTATTTAATATATATTGCACTAGTGTTCACAATATAATATTTACTAATTGCCAACCCACAACAGGGTAGGATATGACTAGTTGAACTATTATTGTTCATCCTAGTCCCATTATTACTATAGTCAGTTGTACTATATTGATCAACCTAACACCATTAATGAATGGTCCAGACCCTATTTTGGGTGTAATTTTTATCAACTCGAGTTGAGTTGTGTATATAATAATTTACTTATGATCATTACACCTTTGAGTGATTAATTAGTGTCTCTACCATCCTAGGGTGATATAGAAGAGCTAACCTAAAGGTACTTCCGGTGACACTGGTTTATCACTCAAATCATTAGTGTGTATGATTGTGTATATATAATGTGTATTAATTTTAAGTGCTAACCTCTAGTAGAGGTAGGATTATTGCCTAGTGAGTTCAGAATTTACCCTAGGCTATCATTAGTGTTTGTTCAGTATTATGAGCAGCCCAAGTACAAGTCCCACAAGGCTTCACCAACGAGACAGTATGGATAATGCAGGGAGAATGAAAAGAACCCTTGCAGGTCTTAAAGGCCACTTAACAAGACAGATCAAGAAATGTGAAGATTTGTCACAACAATCAACAGTTGATTATGCTGACCTGGAAAGCTATTATCAAGCAGCTGCAGGTAAATTTGAGCAAATCAAATGTCAAATAGCAACATATGTGGCTGAACTTGCCAACACTAATTTATCAGAAACAGAAATAGACGACATTATGGTTGATCTTGCGAATTATGAAGATCACACTCAGGCCACGTTACAGCCTTATGTCAAATTAATTGCCCAGAACAAGGCAACAGCAACAACAACAACAGTTGCATCTAATACGAGTCAAGCAGAAGCTCGACTCCCTCCAATTAATTTACCCACTTTCTCAGGAAAAGATGAGGAAGATTGGGACGAATTTTGGAACAAATTCGTTGACCTTGTAGACTCAAAACAATCTTTACCAAAGAGTAGTAAATTCTCTTATTTGCAAGGCCAATTATCAGGTGAGGCTAAAACAGTAGTATCCCATCTGAGATTAACTAATGACGGCTATGATCTGGCAGTAAAACTCCTCAAGGATAATTATGCTGACCCAGAAGTAAGAACATCACATTTAGTTCATGAGCTGTTGCATTTACCCCCACCGGAGGCTTCAGCTGATTCACTCCAAGTCTTCAAGCTGGAGGTAGAATCATTGATCAATGCCCTCAGCCTGACAGCAGATACAAACGGGGCTGAGTGGGTCTTGAAAATAATTGTCCAGGAGAAAATACCTAGGGACATATTGAGACAAATGAGTGCTCATTACAATAAAAGCATCTTATCCATGAGTGAAATATCTGAAGGTTTAAAGTCAGTAGTTCATCAATTACGAACACATGACAAATTAAAACCACCAAGTAAACCCTCAGAAACCAATAATAGTAAACCACAGAGTACCAAAGGTACTCCAAATCAATCTAGACAATATAATTCAACACCAAAGTGGAACAGTAGCAGTGTGGGCGTATATGCAGTGGGACCCTCCAAGCCTATAGTTACTGTGTCACCCAAGAACGTGACACCAAAGGGTACTGGAAGCTATGGAACATGTTTGTTCTGCAATGAGAAACATTCAATGTACCACTGCTCTAATTTTCCTGATAGTGACGCCCGTGTTGAGCGACTCAAGGATTTGCAACATTGCACGAGGTGCCTCAGGAAACATAACATCAAGGATTGTGATACCCAATTACACACCTGTAATAGGTGTAACAAAGGTCAGCACCATGCAGCATTGTGCAGAGACACCAAAACAACGTCTCCAAACCCCAAGGTGGAAGATAGCATTCCCACCACAGTACAGTACTGCAAGGTGCAACAAACAAAGAGTGTCCAATCGGCAAAGTCTAAAGGTAATACGACTTTGCCTACTGCCCAAATTACCATCCTGAATAAGAGGGCCAAGGTCCATACCCGTGGGTTGTTTGACCAAGGATCCCAGAGAACATATATCACTAAAAAGCTGGCAGATGAATTACAATTAAGGCCTGTAGCCCAGATGT
The DNA here is from genome assembly GCF_040958095.1 of Procambarus clarkii. Classification (NCBI taxonomy): domain Eukaryota; kingdom Metazoa; phylum Arthropoda; class Malacostraca; order Decapoda; family Cambaridae; genus Procambarus; species Procambarus clarkii. Next base: position 33,148,255 of record NC_091154.1, on the reverse strand, counting down.
CATTCAACATCTCAGGGTTTGTAACAGATGCAGGACCTCAAGTCTACCAGGTGGTACAACCATCAGTACGTTTAGGCAGGTACGTCTGTCGAGTACAAGCCATTGTGGTGGACAAAATACCAGTAGACCTACAAGTTCAAGGTCTGAGAGCAACAGCCAAATTCCTGAGAAATAGAGGAATAAAATTGGCAGATAATATTAAGTCTGATCACCTCACTGACTTCGGTCTCCTTGTTGGGACAGACTATTGCCATCGATTCATCGGTAGCCCTACTAAATATCAGGGTATAACCATGTTAAACTCTGCAGGAGGTAAATTACTCTCAGGCCCAGTATCAAGCCTGAGGAGACCTATGCCTGCAGATAAACAATACCAGTAGAAATCTAAATTTGTCAGCTGATTATATTTCTCCAGTAGCATTATACTAAGGAGATGACAGCTGACTATAGTAACAGAGGTTGATGTTAGTATCATCATTTAAAGCTGAAGATGAGTTCATGAGGCCTCAGTGGCAAATCAGTGAACAGTAGCCTAAAACAGCTACAAGTCACTGCGACCAATGTCACTGAACCCACTGCAGTCTCAGAACCATACTTTACTTTAATGATGAGCTATTCAATCTTCTGAATCAATTAACTAAATTAAACCCCAATAAATTTGATGACTGATTTGATACATTTATTATTTAATCAAGATGTATTCCATGGGCCTCAGTGTTTATATATCAGTGACCAGTTACCTGAAGAAACTTCAAGTTATATCTGATGTCACTGATCTCACTGCAGTCCCTGAATCATACTTGACTGTAGTACTTGATCACATCCAGTCTTCTGGGTTAAATAATATGTAATAAGGCTTGAATATTAGCCTTTCAAGAGTTGACAGGGAAATGAAATCGCATTAGACTTCTAACCCCTGCAACTCTAGTACGGGACATCCGTCCTGTACGAACAGACACACAAATGTGTGATTACTAACTACTAACATCAAATTAATCTAATAATTCGAAGGAGGAGTATCGGTGTTCGTCTGTTCTAAAGAGGACTTCGACCCGTGAGCAGCCCCTGGGGAATTATGTCGGAAAATCCGACACCATTTTATTTCATACAGACAGATAAGAGCTGTATTACCAACAAGTTACCCATAGAAAACGTAACTTGTAGTGGAATTACCGTCTATAGAAAACGGGATATCATCACCACATACTATTATATTCTCCACCTATTATGGTGGGAATTATTCTTAAATACATTAGTCTTTGGACTTTACCATCATAAAAACATCTTATATAAATTAACTTAATTATCAGTATTAAAGTAGAGTAAATGTGACCCTTCTATCACTTTCTGAAATGTGGACAATGTAAGCCAGGCGTCAGAGTGGGGAAGGAGGGCGGCCATTGTTGTGTCACCTCCGAGACGTGTGGAGCGAGTTCGGCTCCTATCATTCTGGACAATGTCGGCCAGTGACGTCAATAGAATGGAGTGTTAGATGCAGCCATTTATATTGAGACCAGAGGCTCACACGGGAGCAAATTCGGCTCCTGTTAATTTACTTGGACGTAGTGTTATGGAAACCAAAGGTACCATCTCCAACACGATGTCTACAATCAAGTTAAGTGTCTATCCGAAACCCGTTTATCATTCATTTATGGCCATTAATGTCAGGATATAGGGTGACCCGGTTAGATCGCGAAATCGCCTCAAACTAAAGGTAATTAAGCCAGGTCTTTAATGTTCCATGTACTGTTTTCTCTGATATACTTGTCATATATAGGTTTCTGGCTTCACAGCTAGCGCACTTTTGACAGGTCAAGACGAGGAAGGATTTGTGCACCAGTTACTGGGTGATATGGAAGCTACCTCAAAGAGGATAATTTGGTGTCTACACCCTAGTTATACCTGGTGGACTAACCTGCTGTACTATAAGAGAAGGAACCTCATCAATGTATGTAGCTATTACTGTAATTTGATTGGCTGCATATGTGTAATAAAAACCCCCCCTAATGTGTAGAGGATCGATTTGTGAGATTAAGAGATTATTGCAGAAATACAGTCCACTTAACATTATACAAATTGCTATCGAAGTATATAAATTAACGTAAATATAAATTCATATAAATTAAATAAATATAAATCTCACAGGTCGGTTCCCACACGGGGAGTACTTTAGGGGGGGGGGAATGTTTTTATGATGGCGGAGGTTGCATGAAGGAGGTGGGGGTGATAGGGGGGAGATGGGGGAAGGGGGAGGGGTGTTACATGTGGTGACATTACCCCCTTCCCTTCCCCCACTTACCCAGCCCCCCCCCCCCCCCCCATCCTTTGGTATTGATCCATCAGCCGGGAATTAAACAATACCTGTCAGACCAGCAATACCCATTCGGGTTACCTGCTTCCCATTCCTTCCCTTCCCTTCCCTTCCCTTCCCTTCCTCCTTTCCCTCTCTCTCATTCGTGATACCCCTTCCTATCCTTCCCACCCCATTTACCTTACCTCAAGTCTGTTCCTCTTCCTCCTTCCCTAACGTTTTGCCTCTTCCCTTCCAACCCTCTTCTTGTCCCCTTTCCTTCCCTAAGCCATCGCCTCCCCCCCCCATCCCTTCCATCTCAAGTCTTCTCCCAACCCCCTTAAACTTTTTCCTGCCCCCCCCCCATCCCCATCCCTTCAAATTTCTACTGATATCGTCCTTTCCATCTTGCATCCCCACTCCTCCCCCCCCCTCACTCCCAACCCCCACTTGCGCGGGACCAAAGAGCCGAAGCTCAACCCCAGCAAGCACAACTAGGCCAGTACACTCCCCCCCCTCCATACTCTTTCCTCACTTTCCACCCCACCTCTCCCTTCAAACATACCCCTTCCCCCCCTCCCTTCCCACCTAACTCCCCCCTCACCCCCCTCACCACCTCACCCATCACGCAGGTCGTGAATAACTCATAGGACCGCCCTGACGTCCCCCCCCCCCCTTCACCCTCAAGACGTAGCTAACAAAGGGTTTCGTCTGGAAACTACTGACAAACACCCGCTGATGAAATGTCTCCAGGCCTATGTGGTGTGCCTGTAGGCCTAGATTGGCGCCAAGACTGAGGGTGGAGCTTCTGCTGCTGCTGCTGCTGCTGCTGCTGGTAGTGGTGCTGCTGCTTGTGCTGCTGCTGGTGGTGGTGCTGCTGCTGCTGCTGCTACTGCTGCTGGTAGTGGTGCTGGTGCTGCTGCTGCTGCTGCTGGTAGTGGTGGTGCTGCTACTGCTGCTGGTGGTGGTGGTGGTGCTGCTGCTGGTGGTGGTGGTGCTGCTGCTGCTGGTGGTGGTGGTGCTGCTGGTGGTGGTGGTGCTGCTGCTGCTACTGCTGCTGGTAGTGGTGGTGCTGCTACTGCTGCTGGTAGTGGTGCTGCTACTGCTGGTGGTGGTGCTGCTGCTGCTACTGCTGCTGGTAGTGGTGGTGCTGCTGCTGCTGCTGCTGCTGGTAGTGGTGGTGCTGCTGCTGCTGCTGGTAGTGGTGGTGCTGCTGCTGCTGCTGGTAGTGGTGCTGCTGCTTCTGCTGCTGCTGCTGGTAGTGGTGGTGCTGCTTCTGCTGCTGCTGCTGGTAGTGGTGCTGGTGCTGCTGCTGCTGCTGGTAGTGGTGCTGCTGCTTCTGCTGCTGCTGCTGGTAGTGGTGGTGCTGCTTCTGCTGCTGCTGCTGGTAGTGGTGCTGGTGCTGCTGCTTCTGCTGCTGCTGCTGGTAGTGGTGCTGCTGCTTCTGCTGCTGCTGCTGGTAGTGGTGCTGCTGCTTCTGCTACTGCTGCTGGTAGTGGTGGTGCTGCTGCTGCTACTGCTGCTGGTAGTGGTGGTGCTGCTTCTGCTGCTGCTGCTGGTAGTGGTGCTGGTGCTGCTGCTTCTGCTGCTGCTGCTGGTAGTGGTGCTGGTGCTACTGCTGCTGCTGCTGGTAGTGGTGCTGGTGCTGCTGGTAGTGGTGCTGGTGCTGCTGCTTCTGCTGCTGCTGCTGGTAGTGGTGCTGCTGCTGCTGCTGGTAGTGGTGCTGCTGCTGCTGGTAGTGGTGCTGCTGCTGCTGCTGGTAGTGGTGCTGCTGCTGCTGCTGCTGCTGCTGCTGCTGCTGGTGCTGCTGCTGCTGCTACTGCTGCTGGTAGTGGTGGTGGTGCTGCTGCTGGTGGTGGTGGTGCTGCTGCTGCTGCTGCTGCTGCTGCTGATTGTGTTAATAAGAGCAATAATCAGCAGAGTGTCATGACAATTACTTTGGCTCAGGTCACGCGCTTCTGATTTTTTATTGTCTTAATGGATGGGCGGGGGGGATGGGCGGAGGGATGGGTGGAGGGATGGGTGGAGGGATGGGTGGGAGAGATGGCCGTAATGAAGCAAGGAAGGAGAGACAGAGCGCGTTGTGATAGATCAATAACCTCCACCCCTGTCTATCAGCAAGGAAACCAAAGGCATCATTCTGCAAGACAGCGGCGCTGGTGTGAGAGAGAGAGAGAGAGAGAGAGAGAGAGAGAGAGAGAGAGAGAGAGAGAGAGAGAGAGAGAGAGAGAGAGAGAGAGAGAAAGAGAGAGAGAGAGAGAATGAGAATCCTACCGAGAAAAAATAATCCAGTCACCGTTCTTGGTTATCTTGTCCCCGGGGGAGAAAGTGATAACACAACTAACGAGCATGGGGTTCTCTGGTTTATATATCGCCTATCGTTATCACGTATAGTCCTTATCACAGATGTCGCTGGCATTTTCTGTTATCATGGGGTAATAACATGGGGTATTTTCTGTTATCAGCCCGCCCACCGCGAGCTGCTGTGGGCGGCTGTGGTTGGGAGACATCTAGCGGAGCTGTGCTAACCTGCAGGTCCTTGTCAATCAGTCACTCAGGGGGAATGAGGTGTAGATCATTGTGTTCAGACCAGTCACATTATCGTCATATATCACGGTAATCCCCTGGATTTTCTCTCTGTGCTCCACCTTCCAGACTTGCTCTAACTCTTACCAAACAATTGAACTATCATCATGTTTGAAGTCCTCATCGAATCTGGCCTTAATGTCATGGATGGAGGTGGCTTCCATGACTTCTTATTTCCTTACATTTCTTCGAGTCATTTGGGGGGGTTAAAGTTTCCAATTATTTCCTCTCTCACAATTTTCTAGTAACTTCCTTTTCCCATATGGTGTCGATACCTCCTGTTCTCCTTCCTCGCTTTTACAGCTTCATAATCTTACACTTGCTACGATTGAATTCTAGCAACCATTCGACACCACAGGAACTGTGGCTTGAAACCTGACGGCAACTGTATGTATGTACGTGTATACAGGATATGTGGAAGCGGGTCAGAATTGCATTTCACCTTTGTAAACGCATATTAATGACATTATGTAAAAAATACACATTGAACACTGTTTATGTAGGACAGACGTAAATGCGAGTATTTATGAATTTATGTATGTAATTTTTTTTTTTTTATCTTTATTTAGCTTTTTATAAGCACTGCAATCACCCTCTGTGGTTGATTGTTCAATAAAACACTGAACTATATGATTAACAGATCTCTCACTCTGTCCATAGAGGACAGAAGAAAATGTATATAATCTGGTTAGCATTGTAAATGTCTGGCCACGTCTGTGGCAGAAAATGATAATAATAAAAAAAACTGTCGCCCCCTCCAATGTATCCATGATACAGTAAACATGTCCACGAGTAAACAAAGCCTCCAGGGGAGGACCCGTCCACAAGACGTGCCCCCAGGGTAAGGCTTCCCGGGATTCCTTGCCCCTGGCTAAGGAAACTTGCAATTTATAAACATTTAAACATATGTATTTAACACGTTGCCGACGTGTATCCCCTGCCTGACCTTGGTGAGGCGCTTGTCATTAAACACTCACAGGCACGTATGTGTGTTTGTGTGTTTGTGTGTGTGTGTGTGTGTGTGTGTGTGTGTGTGTGTGTGTGTGTGTGTGTGTGTGTGTGTGTGTGTGTGTGTGTGTCATGTGTTGTCATGTGTTGAGTGTTGCCATGTGTCGTGTGTTGTCATGTGTGGTGTGTGTTGCGTATATTAAGTTATTGTGAACGAGTTCACAATAACTATTTCAGTTAGTCAAGTCTGTGAGTGGTGTTTCATCAACACTATAGGTTTGTTGCTACGCATGCAACACCCCGCCCCCCCCCCCCCCCCCCACATCACCATTAGTGTCCTGCAAGCAGTAGCTTCATTGTTACGTTCAATCCTGCAACGTAGATAGTCACATCCTATGTCACCGGTTGATTGCACAATTGCACGTAATCTCTTTGTTATTTAAGACGAGTATTGCAATGTTATTGCTCATTTGTTTCCCCAAGATAACGTCCATATGTTGCAAATTGTGATATCTTGTTCTTCCTTCCGTAATAGTTGATAATAGATACAATTTGATATCTTGTTCTGGAGAACAGACGGGAGGGAGGGAGGGAATTATCAGGAGAAATCGTCAAGCCATTACGGCTATATAGCACTGGGAAGGGGTCAGGTTAAGGATTAGGAATGGGGGGGGGGGGAAGGAATGGTGCCCAACCACTTGTCGGGGATTGAACACCGACCGGCATGAAGCGAGACCGTCGCGCTACCATCCAGCCCAAGTGGTTGGCGAGCACAGAAGGGAATGTGTGTAGTGAACGAGACAGAGGGAAGCTCAGATAAGAAAACTTGACGGTCCTGCCTGTTGGTACACACACACACACACACACACACACACACACACACACACACACACACACACACACACACACACACACACACACACACATCCTCATACCCCCAAGGAGAACAAAATCACGGCAAGTGAAGCCTAACAATCTTTTCCTTGCTCCTCCTCCTCTCCTTCCTGCCCCCCCCCATCCTTCCCTCCCCCTCCCACCAGTGATTCCCTCCCAACCCTCCACCCAACATTACCCTCCCCCCCCCACCACCCATCCTCCAGATGCTGAAGCCTCACAGTGGTGCTAAAATCTCTCAAATTCAAAAATGTTTATTCAGGTAAAGAACATACATACAGGGTGTGATACATACAGGGTGTGATACATACAGGGTGTGATACATACAGGGTGTGATACATACAGGGTGTGATACATACAGGGTGTGATACATACAGGGTGTGATACATACAGGGTGTGATACATACAGGGTGTGATACATACAGGGTGTGATACATACAGGGTGTGATACATACAGGGTGTGATACATACAGGGTGTGATACATACAGGGTGTGATACATACAGGGTGTGATACATACAGGGTGTGATACATACAGGGTGTGATACATACAGGGTGTGATACATACAGGGTGTGATACATACAGGGTGTGATACATACAGGGTGTGATACATACAGGGTGTGATACATACAGGGTGTGATACATACAGGGTGTGATACATACAGGGTGTGATACATACAGGGTGTGATACATACAGGGTGTGATACATACAGGGTGTGATACATACAGGGTGTGATACATACAGGGTGTGATACATACAGGGTGTGATACATACAGGGTGTGATACATACAGGGTGTGATACATACAGGGTGTGATACATACAGGGTGTGATACATACAGGGTGTGATACATACAGGGTGTGATACATACAGGGTGTGATACATACAGGGTGTGATACATACAGGGTGTGATACATACAGGGTGTGATACATACAGGGTGTGATACATACAGGGTGTGATACATACAGGGTGTGATACATACAGGGTGTGATACATACAGGGTGTGATACATACAGGGTGTGATACATACAGGGTGTGATACATACAGGGTGTGATACATACAGGGTGTGATACATACAGGGTGTGATACATACAGGGTGTGATACAAATAGTGATGAATTTATAGATAGAGCTATAGTACATACAATGCCTAAAGTCACTTGATGACCAGACCACACACTAGAAGTTGAAGGGACGACGACGTTTCGGTCCGTCCTGGACCATTCTCAAGTCGATGGTCCAGGACGGACCGAAACGTCGTCGTCCCTTCACCTTCTAGTGTGTCTTAGCCCGTGCTACTTTGAAGATTTTGTTCCAAGTAGCGATGATTAGGCGGGGGTGCATAGGAGGCTAGAGGGGGCCCCAAGAGGTCTTTGGAAAACATTGTTCAGGGTGTGGACAAGGTGATGTTGATTATCAATTATTTTTTTGTATCTTTATTAAATAATATACAATACATAAATCATATATGCATCAATTTTACAAGGCAATACTACATTACATATACAGTAGTATCCTTCTCAGTAAACAAGTGTTTCATATCATCACAGAGCATGAACTTTAAACCCATAAATGTTATACGTTTTGTTCCTTAAATGATTTACAATTTTAGAGATTATATTTACATTCATTTACAGGGGAAATTATTACTTTAATATATATTTTATATAATTCACAGTAAGCCAATTTTCCATATCATCACCGAGCATGAGTTGTAAACCCCAAATGTTATACTTGATAATGCCTCGCAAGAACTTCAATATTCTGTCTACTGAGTAACCTTCCTGCCTGCCTATCCACACACAGTAACCCTCCTGCCTGCCTATCCACACACAGTAACCTTCCTGCCTGCCTATCCACACACAGTAACCTTCCTGCCTGCCTATCCACACACAGTAACCTTCCTGCCTGCCTATCCACACACAGTAACCTTCCTGCCTGCCTATCCACACACAGTAACCCTCCTGCCTGCCTATCCACACACAGTAACCTTCCTGCCTGCCTATCCACACACAGTAACCCTCCTGCCTACAACTCTACTGTGAAGCACCAGCCGGGTGCAGGCAGCCCCGCTGACTACATCAGTCGACATCCTGCCAACAGTTTCACCATCACCGAGCATCAGCAAGTTGCTGAGGTATATGTGCACTCAGTAACCTGTGATGCAGTTGACCAGACCACACACTAGAAGTTGAAGGGACGACGACGTTTCGGTCCGTACGGTCCATACGGACCGAAACGTCGTCGTCCCTTCAACTTCTAGTGTATGGTCTGGTCACAACCCGTTCTCGCAAATTTAATAAGTCAATATTGACTTATTAAATATGTGCATAGGTGACATACTTAACATAATAGATACCCTTAAAAAGATTCATAGAAAACACCGACCTTACCTAACCTTGTTAGTATCTTAAGATAAGCATCTTATTGCTTCGTAATTACAATTATTACCTAACCTATAATAGGTATAGGTTAAGTAATAATAACCTAACCTATAATAGGTATAGGTTAAGTAATAATTGTAATTACGAAGCAATAAGATGCTTATCTTAAGATACTAACAAAGTTAGGTAAGGTCGGTGTTTTCTATGAATCTTTTTAAGGGTATCTATTATGTTTAGTATATCACCTATGCACATAGTTAATAAGTCAATATTGACTTTACGAATTTGCGAGAACGGGTTGCTGGTCAACATACTTCAGCTATGTTATTGTGACTCATCGCCTGTGATGCAGTCCTTAAGGCTCTCTCGCTCTTGATGAAATCTGTACTGCGATCCTAGAAGACCTAATTATGGTACTTTCTGATTATCAACGAACTGGTAGATCGACTTGAGAATGGTCCAGGACGGACCGAAACGTCGTCGTCCCTTCACTTTCTAGTGTGGGGTCAACGTCGTCGTCCCTTCACTTAGGTAAACCGCAGCAATGACTGCACCTACTTTGTATTCCTTTGTAACATTAGAACATAAGGATCTTATTATGCTTGCACGTGCATTATACACTTCTTCCCACCTTTTGAACCTCTCAGTTACAGCCCCGCTCCTGTGCCAGGTAAGTCCACTACGGGCTCACCATAGCCCGTGCTACTTGCCCCGCTCCTGTGCCAGGTAAGTTACGGGCTCACCATAGCCCGTGCTACTTGCCCCGCTCCTGTGCCAGGTAAGTCCACTACGGGCTCACCATAGCCCGTGCTACTTGCCCCGCTCCTGTGCCAGGTAAGTTACGGGCTCACCATAGCCCGTGCTACTTGGAACTTTTGTTCCCAGTAGCTGAATCTAAAACAACAACAACAACCTTTTGAAGTGTGAGGGTTAATTCATTTGCTCCCCCCTCGCCTCTCATTAGTCTAAAGCTTCGTTTATCTCTGAAATTCTATCCCCAATACTCTGCAACTTCATATCATTATTATCTCAGTACTTTATTAGTATTTCTTGGGTCTTGAGCTAATAGCCTAAGGCTAATAGCTTAGACTAATAGCCTAAGCTATTCTAATCTTGGGATTATTCTCATGGCTTCATTTTGTAGAACCTTCTCCAAGTTGTTTAGTCTGCCTTTACCAACACAAGACAAGACAGTCAAGACAAGACAAGACAAGTCAAGACAAGACACAAGACAAGACAAGCATAATCAATAAGAGATCTCACAGTATGCCGTGTGATTACTTTTGGAATGTGAAATATAGAATATAATTAATAATTGTGTACTGTATGGGTTTGTGAGCCCCTTCAGGGACTACTGGTTTCAATTCTTTTACCATGTCGTAGCTCAGTCGATTAAGGCAGCGTCTGGGATGCTTCTCGGACGTAGGTTCGAATCCTCGTCACGGCCCTTGTGGATTTGTTCCCCTTGAGGGACCTTATATAGACCAGGATAGAGATAGCCTAAGCTATTCTATCCTATTGAGATGTACTTCCTTTACTCAATTAACTTACTTGAACTATAGCCCGTGCTACAGAGACATGTAGTTCTGAGTAGCTAAATCTTATACAACAACAATGAACTTGAACTTGAACCGCAAGAATGCTGTGAACTCGTAATGAAAGCGCAAGATGAGTAGAAAGGCTGTTTGACCTAAGCGGAAACGCTACGTTTGACCTGTGTGTGGAAAGGTTATTTGACCTTTGTGACAGCGATTCGTCAGTGACGTCGTGCTGTGTTTACAAAGGTAGTTACCATGACAACATCTCTTATCTCGCTGGAACCAGATGCTGCGTCGACTGACCGCGTGTAATCTGAGCTCTGTGTTACACGCTTCTAGATAAACACCGGAACGCTTGACTTGTGTTTATTTATTAACACTATTTATAGTTATATTTATTTATTTATTTAGTAACACCTGACACTCCCCAGCCTGAGTTGTTGTTGTTTTAGATTCAGCTACTCGGAACAAGTTGCAAGTAGCACGGGCTATGGTGAGCCCGTAACTTACCTGGCACAGGAGCGGGGCAAGTAGCACGGGCTATGGTGAGCCCGTAGTGGACTTACCTGGCACAGGAGCGGGGCAAGTAGCACGGCCTATGGTGAGCCCGTAGTGGACTTACCTGGCACAGGAGCGGGGCAAGTAGCACGGCCTATGGTGAGCCCGTAGTGGACTTACCTGGCACAGGAGCGGGGCAAGTAGCACGGCCTATGGTGAGCCCGTAGTGGACTTACCTGGCACAGGAGCGGGGCAAGTAGCACGGCCTATGGTGAGCCCGTAACTTACCTGGCACAGGAGCGGGGAAAGTAGCACGGCCTATGGTGAGCCCGTAGTGGACTTACCTGGCACAGGAGCGGGGCAAGTAGCACGGCCTATGGTGAGCCCGTAACTTACCTGGCACAGGAGCGGGGCAAGTAGCACGGCCTATGGTGAGCCCGTAACTTACCTGGCACAGGAGCGGAGTGCCGTCTGTGAGTAGTAGTGACGTAAGAGGGAATATATACTATTCTGAGGTGTTAAGAGAGCCCTCTGCAGCCAGCTCCAGCTGGCCTGGTGATCCACCAGCTTGTTGTTTCACTCTCTGAGTCCATCTTTAGTTGTCTTTAGATGTTTTTACTGTGTGTGTACTCGTTTATTTGTGTATGAAAGATCGAGCTTTAGCTCTTGGATACTGGCATTCCAGCCAACAGTTGACTCCCGACCTATTTTCGTCTATCACATTTATATAGATTTCTCTCTCTCTCTCTCTCTCTCTCTCTCTCTCTCTCTCTCTCTCTCTCTCTCTCTCTCTCTCACATCCCCAGTATACAGTCCGTGATAGCTGTCTAACTCCCAGGTATCTATTTACTGCTAAGTGAATAGAGGCATCAGGTGCCTCGACCGAGAATCGAACCCGTGCCGCTGTTCACTTGGCTGAGAGAACTCTGTATGTACTCACGTAGTTGTGCTTGCGGGGGGGGGGGTTGCGCTTAGGATGGCCTCAAGTTTCTCTTGGCTCCGTGTATTGTCGAGTGCCCACCAGAGTGCCCACCAGAGTGCCCACCAGAGTGCCCAAATGAGCCACAGAGATACTAGAAATAATTTTTTTTAGTGGAATGCATTAGGCAGTGATGTGGTGGAGGCCGACTCCATACACGGTTTCAAGTGTAAATATGATAGAGCCCAGTAGGCTCAGGAACCTGTACACCAGTTGATTGACAGAAACGTGTGTGTGTGTGTGTGTGTGTGTGTGTGTGTGTGTGTGTGTGTGTGTGTGTGTGTGTGCGTGTGTGTGTACTCACCTAGTTGTGTTTGTGGGGGTTGAGCTCTGGCTCTTTGGTCCCGCCTCTCAACCGTCAATCAACTGGTGTACAGATTCCTGAGCCTATTGGGCTCTATCATATGTATACTTGAAACTGTGTGTGGAGTCAGTCTCTACCACATCACTGCCTAATGCATTCCATATGTCAACCACTCTGACACTAAAAAAGTTCTTTCTAATATCTCTGTGGCTCATTTGTGTGTGTGTGTGTGTGTGTGTGTGTGTGTGTGTGTGTGTGTGTGTGTGTGTGTGTGTGTGTGTGTGTGACAAAGTCGACAATACACGGTTAATGAAGGTTAAAAGACGTCAGGCAAGAGAAACTTGAAGCCATCTTCGCCAAGGCCGCCCGGGTGGGGCCGCCCGGCCCAGCACAGGCAAGTGGAGGAGCAGCGATGCCCGGCCCACCACCACACAACACCAGTCATAACAACAAAAGCAACACCAAGAGTAATAACAGCAGCAGCTTAGCATCAACAAAATCAGTAACAAAAGCAGCAGTAAAACCAACAACAGCAGCAGCAGCAGGAATAGAGGGAGTCCCGAGTAAGAGGGACATAACAGTAACTCAGTCCTCATCACTGATAACTTTTGTCGTTGGCTCGTTATCACATCACAAGCTGGGGAGCAGCGCCTCTAGTGGCCTCCGTCTGCACCTCACCAGGAGTGTAGCCCTCTTGTGGCCTCCGTCCGCACCTCACCAGGAGTGTAGCCCTCTTGTGGCCTCCGTCCGCACCTCACTAGGAGTGTAGCCCTCTTGTGGCCTCCGTCCGCACCTCACCAGGAGTGTAGCGCCTCTAGTGGCCTCCGTCCGCACCTCACCAGGAGTGTAGCCCTCTTGTGGCCTCCGTCCGCACCTCACCAGGAGTGTAGCCCTCTTGTGGCCTCCGTCCGCACCTCACCAGGAGTGTAGCCCTCTTGTGGCCTCCGTCCGCACCTCACCAGGAGTGTAGCCCTCTTGTGGCCTCCGTCCGCACCTCACTAGGAGTGTAGCCCTCTTGTGGCCTCCGTCCGCACCTCACTAGGAGTGTAGCCCTCTTGTGGCCTCCGTCCGCACCTCACTAGGAGTGTAGCCCTCTTGTGGCCTCCGTCCGCACCTCACTAGGAGTGTAGCCCTCTTGTGGCCTCCGTCCGCACCTCACTAGGAGTGTAGCCCTCTTGTGGCCTCCGTCCGCACCTCACCAGGAGTGTAGCCCTCTTGTGGCCTCCGTCCGCACCTCACCAGGAGTGTAGCCCTCTTGTGGCCTCCGTCCGCACCTCACTAGGAGTGTAGCCCTCTTGTGGCCTCCGTCCGCACCTCACTAGGAGTGTAGCCCTCTTGTGGCCTCCGTCCGCACCTCACTAGGAGTGTAGCCCTCTTGTGGCCTCCGTCCGCACCTCACTAGGAGTGTAGCCCTCTTGTGGCCTCCGTCCGCACCTCACTAGGAGTGTAGCGCCTCTAGTGGCTTCGTCCGCACCCCACCAAGAGTGTAGCGCCTCTAGTGGCCTCCGTCCGCACCTCACCAGGAGTGTAGCCCTCTTGTGGCCTCCGTCCGCACCTCACTAGGAGTGTAGCCCTCTTGTGGCCTCCGTCCGCACCTCACTAGGAGTGTAGCGCCTCTAGTGGATTCGTCCGCACCTCACTAGGAGTGTAGCCCTCTTGTGGCCTCCGTCCGCACCTCACTAGGAGTGTAACGCCTCTAGTGGCCTCCGTCTCACCTCACTAGGAGTGTAACGCCTCTAGTGGCCTCCGTCCGCACCTCACTAGGAGTGTAGCGCCTCTAGTGGCCTCCGTCCGCACCTCACTAGGAGTGTAGCGCCTCTAGTGGCCTCCGTCCGCACCTCACTAGGAGTGTAACGCCTCTAGTGGCCTCCGTCCGCACCTCACTAGGAGTGTAGCGCCTCTAGTGGCCTCCGTCCGTACCTCACCAGGAGTGTAGCGTCTCTAGTGGCCTCCGTCCGCACCTCACTAGGAGTGTAGAGCCTCTTGTGGCCTCCGTCCGCACCTCACTAGGAGTGTAACGCCTCTAGTGGCCTCCGTCCGCACCTCACTAGGAGTGTAGCGCCTCTAGTGGTCTCCGTCCGCACCTCACCAGGAGTGTAGCGCCTCTAGTGGCCTCCGTCCGCACCTCACCAGGAGTGTAGAGCCTCTACTGGCCTCCGTCCGCACCTCACCCGTATTGGGAAGAGTTCACTCCCTCTTGAGAAAGACATAATAGACTAGTTGAAGCCTCGTACCTTCACTTGACTCGTCAATTTGACGTTCAGAGAAGCTTTAGAAAACTTGACTAGTAACTGCGGGCTAAATATAGCGCGGGAACGCCCTTATGTATCTTACTCAAGTCGAAACCCCTCGTTACCGTGCGTGTATTTGAAGTGTAAGAGCTTTGTTTCAAAAGTGTCGTGCGGCGCCTGCATGTCCCACAGGAGGTTTCTGCTGCCCTCAGCTGATCTGATTGTTATTTCAGCGCGAAGGAGGAGTTTACTGACCAGCATCACTGGCCCTGGGAGTGAACACTCCCTCCCTCCCACTCCCAGTAGAAAGAAGACCCGCTATGCAGTTCAAATATGTAATGGCTTGTTCATCCGGTTACTTTTTTTTCCCCACAGCACCGCATAGCCACAGCTCAGCACCGGCTGCTTAATAACTTTCCTAACACCATTAAATAATATATTTCACTCTTTATTTTATACGTGTCTAAACAGCATAATATTCTGGCCAGTCACATCCAACACGCTTAGCACCACCTAAGTGAAGAAGATAGATGCGCCTCACACTCATCTCCACACAGTCTAAACTGTTGGTACACTTCAGGGGGGGGGGGGGGGGGGAGTGCCTTGTGAGGAACGAACAGCCGCTCAACCTACCAACTACACTTTCGTTGCTCACACTCAAGTAACACTTGATATCACCACACAATCACCCTGTCTAAACGCAACATCTCCGTTAGGATGTAAGACAACCAAGCCCTTCGGTGGCAACAGTCAATCAACCAAGGCTGGTGTCTGTTCACAGCAAGAGTTGTACCACCTGAGTACCGTTGGGTAAGACGGCGACTACCTGAGTACCGTTATCTTGAGGTTATCTTGAGAGGATTTCGGGGCTTAGCGTCCTCGCGGCCTGGTCCTCGACCAGGCCTCATTTTTGTTACACACACCCCGTTAAGCGGCCCGTAGCAGCTGTCTAACTCCCAGATACCTATTTAGTGCTAGGTAACAGGGGCATCAGAGTGAAAGAAACATTTTGCCCATTTGTCTCCGCCTCCACCGGGGATCGAACCCGGAACCTCAGGATGTAATGATCTGGGGCTCAGATCATTGGTTCTCCCTTCTCCCCTCTTTTCCCTCCCCTTCTCCCCTCCTTTCCTTCTCCCTCTCCCCTCCTTCCTTCTCCCCTCCCCTTGGCCGTCATTCGTCTCCTCCTCTTCCCCCCCCCCTGTCGCCCATTTGTCAGGGTCAAGAGGTTGACCTGAGGGTAGGGTGGTCGTGGATACCTTGGCTTCTCCCACTCAATTCCCCACTCAGATATTTCCCTCTCCACCCCCTCTCATCCCTCTCTGTCCCTCTCAGCAGCGGCCTTCCCCATACCAGGCAGAGTCAAATGTCCCTACTCCTATCTTAGAGGAGACAGGCTTGAACATAAATTATCAGTTTTGTAAACATTGCTCGCAGGTGCCTGGGCTCCATAGACGCGCCTTGTCCCTCTTCTCTTTAGCTGGGGAGAGCTGACTCAATCTTCAGAAATTCATGTAGCTTTCCACGACAGATCAGTGAAGGTGATTGGCCTGAGATAAGGGCCAAGTCCTTATTGGCCCTAGAGAGCCAGACCTCAGGCCTACGTGTTAAATGGTTGGCCAGGGCCAAAATAATGGGTGGAGCCCTGGGGCTGTAGTAGATGGTGGGAGGAGTAATCCTTCCCAGCAATAAGTTGGAAAAACTAAATTTCATCAGTGTGTCTTGGGAGTGTATTAGGAACAGGGCCGCACGCCCGTATCCTCGGGACTGAGGGCAGCCATCAACATCTTGGCCGTGGTGCGGGTATTTAAGGTATAGTGCACTTGAGTTTTGTGTCCTCGGTAAATATCCATTGTGCCTCTAGGGAAATAGAATAGGTGATGTGTTCAAATTGTCTTAATTTACATGTTTTCATAAAATAAATTGTATAGCTTGTCCAGTGGTATTCACTTAACTCCCCCTTGATATATTTTGCTACTTTGTCATTTTTAGGTGTTGTATTGGAAGCCCCCATGTTCTCCTGACAATTAATCGATACTAAAGTTGCCCTTGGATTCTAATAAGTAACGTAAATTACACAAACTAATTTTCCAAAATTTATTTCTGAAATTCATATCCCACCGCTGCCACCATTGTAACGACCGCTTCCCTCTGTCGTAATGACCGCGGCCTCTATTGTAATGGGTCAAGAGGTTGACCTGAGGGTAGGGTGGTCGTGGATACCTTGGCTTCTCCCACTCAATTCCCCACTCAGATATTTCCCTCTCCACCCCCTCTCATCCCTCTCTGTCCCTCTCAGCAGCGGCCTTCCCCATACCAGGCAGAGTCAAATGTCCCTACTCCTATCTTAGAGGAGACAGGCTTGAACATAAATTATCAGTTTTGTAAACATTGCTCGCAGGTGCCTGGGCTCCATAGACGCGCCTTGTCCCTCTTCTCTTTAGCTGGGGAGAGCTGACTCAATCTTCAGAAATTCATGTAGCTTTCCACGACAGATCAGTGAAGGTGATTGGCCTGAGATAAGGGCCAAGTCCTTATTGGCCCTAGAGAGCCAGACCTCAGGCCTACGTGTTAAATGGTTGGCCAGGGCCAAAATAATGGGTGGAGCCCTGGGGCTGTAGTAGATGGTGGGAGGAGTAATCCTTCCCAGCAATAAGTTGGAAAAACTAAATTTCATCAGTGTGTCTTGGGAGTGTATTAGGAACAGGGCCGCACGCCCGTATCCTCGGGACTGAGGGCAGCCATCAACATCTTGGCCGTGGTGCGGGTATTTAAGGTATAGTGCACTTGAGTTTTGTGTCCTCGGTAAATATCCATTGTGCCTCTAGGGAAATAGAATAGGTGATGTGTTCAAATTGTCTTAATTTACATGTTTTCATAAAATAAATTGTATAGCTTGTCCAGTGGTATTCACTTAACTCCCCCTTGATATATTTTGCTACTTTGTCATTTTTAGGTGTTGTATTGGAAGCCCCCATGTTCTCCTGACAATTAATCGATACTAAAGTTGCCCTTGGATTCTAATAAGTAACGTAAATTACACAAACTAATTTTCCAAAATTTATTTCTGAAATTCATATCCCACCGCTGCCACCATTGTAACGACCGCTTCCCTCTGTCGTAATGACCGCGGCCTCTATTGTAATGGGTCAAGAGGTTGACCTGAGGGTAGGGTGGTCGTGGATACCTTGGCTTCTCCCACTCAATTCCCCACTCAGATATTTCCCTCTCCACCCCCTCTCATCCCTCTCTGTCCCTCTCAGCAGCGGCCTTCCCATACCAGGCAGAGTCAAATGTCCCTACTCCTATCTTAGAGGAGACAGGCTTGAACATAAATTATCAGTTTTGTAAACATTGCTCGCAGGTGCCTGGGCTCCATAGACGCGCCTTGTCCCTCTTCTCTTTAGCTGGGGAGAGCTGACTCAATCTTCAGAAATTCATGTAGCTTTCCACGACAGATCAGTGAAGGTGATTGGCCTGAGATAAGGGCCAAGTCCTTATTGGCCCTAGAGAGCCAGACCTCAGGCCTACGTGTTAAATGGTTGGCCAGGGCCAAAATAATGGGTGGAGCCCTGGGGCTGTAGTAGATGGTGGGAGGAGTAATCCTTCCCAGCAATAAGTTGGAAAAACTAAATTTCATCAGTGTGTCTTGGGAGTGTATTAGGAACAGGGCCGCACGCCCGTATCCTCGGGACTGAGGGCAGCCATCAACATCTTGGCCGTGGTGCGGGTATTTAAGGTATAGTGCACTTGAGTTTTGTGTCCTCGGTAAATATCCATTGTGCCTCTAGGGAAATAGAATAGGTGATGTGTTCAAATTGTCTTAATTTACATGTTTTCATAAAATAAATTGTATAGCTTGTCCAGTGGTATTCACTTAACTCCCCCTTGATATATTTTGCTACTTTGTCATTTTTAGGTGTTGTATTGGAAGCCCCCATGTTCTCCTGACAATTAATCGATACTAAAGTTGCCCTTGGATTCTAATAAGTAACGTAAATTACACAAACTAATTTTCCAAAATTTATTTCTGAAATTCATATTACCCGGAGTCCCATGGTTACTGATTCCTTGCCTTCCTGGGGGATCGGTGATTGACACATTCAGGTATGGTTGGTCAGGAAGGTGGTGGCAGTGTAAATGTGTTTTGTTATTGGTTTTTTCTAATAACCCTTGTCCTTGGTGTATCTTCCTCATTTAATATTCCTCTTACATACGTGGCAGTCCAGTGAGGGGTCATACTGGACTGTAACAGTGTTAAGCTGGGGTATTGAGTGAAGAGAGACAGAGATTTACAACAGAGAGCGTATATTACGATCACGAGAGATAACAAGATAACAGGATTAATACTGGGGAACATTGGGTTATTACAATAGAGGCCGCGGTCATTACGACAGAGGGAAGCGGTCGTTACAAGGACTACGAAAGCGCTGTCCACCCAGCTGGGTAAGACGGTGACTACCTGAGTACACTTGGGTAAAACAGCAGGTAAGAGGTAAGGGACAGAAAGACAATCGTTGTAGATATAAATCCTCTTACCTCTCTCTCTCTCTCTCTCTGTTTCCCTATTTCCCCCTTCTACCTCTACCTCCCTCCCTCCTCTCTCTCTCTCTCTCTCTCCTTCCTTCTTTCCATTCTACCTATACCTCCCTCCTCTCTCTCTCTCCATTCACCCTTTAATCCCCCATTTTATTCGCCCTCCCATTAGCACTGCAGGTATAAACACAAATTAAAACTTTTTACTATTTAAATAGTAAACAATTTACCAATAATAAATACCATTTACTAGTGTATATTGAGTATAAGAGATTATTATTATTATCTCTGTTACACCAGGTATAGAAGGTTGTGCAAGCACAAATGCACTGTTACCTGTTGCTTGAGTCAATGATCTTTTACAGTTTGTGTTGAAATGTTAAACATCCATGGAGGGAGGGTGAGAGAGAGAGAGAGAGAGAGAGAGAGAGAGAGAGAGAGAGAGAGAGAGAGAGAGAGAGAGAGAGAGAGAGAGAGAGAGAGAGAGAGAAAGGGTGAGTGAAGCCCTACAGTAATAATCCAGTAAGGTAGCCTAGCCTGCTGTGTTGAAGCAGGTTAGGCTACTCTCTCTCTCTCTCTCTCTCTCTCTCTCTCTCTCTCTCTCTCTCTCTCTCTCTCTCTCTTTCTCCTTCCTTTCTTTACACAGGATGGGTACAAGAGTTCCCTGTAACCAATGTTCCCCAAAACGTACAGGAGTTTTTGAATCATGTCAACAAACTGAGATGTTTCTCATCCCATAACTCATGGGGTAAGCTTATATACCCTTCTAGTTTCCCCTGGAAGACGATCCCACGCATGCAGGTAACAATCAGGTACTGCTGGGTAAACAGGAGCAAACAGTTACAGACTGGTCCCCAGTAAACACTCCCTGGGGTCAGGACAGCGAACCCAGACTAAAGCACTCCTCTCTGTATCTCTTGGTACCAGCTGCGTGGACATGTTCCCGGTGCTCTGTGCGGGGTTGTGTAGAGAGCTAACACTCGGGGGAGGAGCCAAAACAATACGAAATATATATGCGAAATATGAAAATATATAATATTTAAATATATAAATATATTATATACGAAAATATAAAATAGATTCAACCTGATATTTGCCACATTAAGGAAGGTGGTACATTCTGAACATCAATTTAATATGTTGACCAAACCACACACTAGAAAGTGAAGGGACGATGACGTTTCGGTCCGTCCTGGACTATTCTCAGGTCAAAAATCGAATTGAGAATGGTCCAGGACGGACCGAAACGTTGTCGTCCCTTCACTTTCTAGTGTGTGGTTTGGTCAACATATTTCAGCCACGTTATTGTGACTCCTCGCCTGGCAGTTCTTCATGCTGACTATGGGTTAGACTGACTCAGAGAAAGCTGAGTAATGCATGATGAATTCTGGTATCGCAATAATATGAGTGAACCAGGCATAAATGCTAGGTAGCAACTCACTCTGATATCAGCCATTGTTTATTTACGTACAACCTACACTATTCCCTCACCACAAGATGTTATCCTTATCGGTTATCAACCAACATCAGTCATACAGGGCCGTGTGATCAGTAGTCTGCACTGGCAGACTCTGGGTGCATTATGAGGATATCCTCAAGAACACGAGAGTTAATAAAGTAATTTGGCAAGCTCCAGGTATCTCACACCTGCAGATCTGAAGGGTCTATTGACTAGATATTCCATAATGTAAATCTCAAAAGAATAAAATATTTAGAATATCTTGTATGGATACAAATTGAACTGGTGTCTTCAGTCTTCTATTTCAGTCTTCAGAAGACTATTGGTCTTCTGTAGTGTATTTTTATCCTATTGTAACACGTTAATAATAATAATAATAATAATAATAATAATAATAATAATAATAATAAATGTATTAACGAGGACGAGGTCAGCATGAGTGTGTAGCCGCCCGTGAAGGTTGTTTGCGGGGCCCCCGCTACCACAGCCTCCCACCACCACCACAGCCTCCCCCACCACCACAGCCTCCCCCACCACCACAGCCTCCCCCACCACCACAGCCTCCCCCACCACCACAGCCTCCACTACCACCACAGCCTCCACTACCACCACAGCCTCCACTACCACCACAGCCTCCACTACCACCACAGCCTCCCCCACCACCACAGCCTCCCCCACCACCACAGCCTCCCCCACCACCACAGCCTCCCCCACCACCACAGCCTCCACTACCACCACAGCCTCCACTACCACCACAGCCTCCACTACCACCACAGCCTCCCCCACCACCACAGCCTCCCCCACCACCACAGCCTCCCCCACCACCACAGCCTCCCCCACCACCACAGCCTCCACTACCACCACAGCCTCCACTACCACCACAGCCTCCCCCACCACCACAGCCTCCCCCGCTACCACAGCCTCCCCCACCACCACAGCCTCCCCCACCACCACAGCCTCCCCCACCACCACAGCCTCCCCCACCACCACAGCCTCCCCCACCACCACAGCCTCCACTACCACCACAGCCTCCACCACCACCACAGCCTCCACTACCACCACAGCCTCCACTACCACCACAGCCTCCACTACCACCACAGCCTCCACTACCACCACAGCCTCCCCCACCACCACAGCCTCCACCACCACCACAGCCTCCACTACCACCACAGCCTCCACCACCACCACAGCCTCCCCCACCACCACAGCCTCCACTACCACCACAGCCTCCACCACCACCACAGCCTCCACTACCACCACAGCCTCCACTACCACCACAGCCTCCACTACCACCACAGCCTCCACCACCACCACAGCCTCCACTACCACCACAGCCTCCACTACCACCACAGCCTCCCCCCACCACCACAGCCTCCACTACCACCACAGCCTCCACCACCACCACAGCCTCCACTACCACCACAGCCTCCACTACCACCACAGCCTCCACTACCACCACAGCCTCCACCACCACCACAGCCTCCACTACCACCACAGCCTCCACTACCACCACAGCCTCCACCACCACCACAGCCTCCACTACCACCACAGCCTCCACCACCACCACAGCCTCCACTACCACCACAGCCTCCACCACCACCACAGCCTCCACTACCACCACAGCCTCCACCACCACCACAGCCTCCACTACCACCACAGCCTCCACTACCACCACAGCATCCCCCACCACCACAGCCTCCCCCACCACCACAGCCTCCCCCACCACAGCCTCCCCCCACCACCACAGCCTCCACTACCACCACAGCCTCCCCCACCACCACAGCCTCCACTACCACCACAGCCTCCCCCCACCACCACAGCCTCCACTACCACCACAGCCTCCCCCACCACCACAGCCTCCACTACCACCACAGCCTCCCCCACCACCACAGCCTCCACTACCACCACAGCCTCCACCACCACCACAGCCTCCACTACCACCACAGCCTCCACTACCACCACAGCATCCCCCACCACCACAGCCTCCCCCACCACCACAGCATCCCCCACCACCACAGCCTCCCCCACCACAGCCTCCCCCCACCACCACAGCCTCCACTACCACCACAGCCTCCCCCACCACCACAGCCTCCACTACCACCACAGCCTCCCCCCACCACCACAGCCTCCACTACCACCACAGCCTCCCCCACCACCACAGCCTCCTCTACCACCACAGCCTCCCCCCACCACCACAGCCTCCACTACCACCACAGCCTCCCCCCACCACCACAGCCTCCACTACCACTACAGCCTCCACTACCACCACAGCCTCCCCTACCACCACAGCCTCCCCCCACCACCACAGCCTCCCCCCACCACCACAGCCTCCAATACCACCACAGCCTCCACTACCACCACAGCCTCCCCCACCACCACAGCCTCCCCCCACCACCACAGTTTCCCCCCACCACCACAGCCTCCACTACCACCACAGCCTCCACTACCACCACAGCCTCCACTACCACCACAGCCTCCACTACCACCACAGCCTCCACTACCACCACAGCCTCCACTACCACCACAGCCTCCCCCCACCACCACAGCCTCCACTACCACCACAGCCTCCCCCCACCACCACAGCCTCCACTACCACCACAGCCTCCACTACCACCACAGCCTCCACTACCACCACAGCCTCCCCCCACCACCACAGCCTCCACTACCACCACAGCCTCCACTACCACCACAGCCTCCACTACCACCACAGCCTCCACCACCACCACAGCCTCCCCCACCACCACTGCCTCCCCACCACCACAGCCTCCACTACCACCACAGCCTCCCCCACCACCACTGCGTCCCCCACCACCACAGCCTCCACTACCACAGCCTCCCCCACCACCACTGCGTCCCCCACCACCACAGCCTCCACTACCACCACAGCCTCCCCCACCACCACTGCGTCCCCCACCACCACAGCCTCCACCACCACCACAGCCTCCACTACCACCACAGCCTCCACTACCACCACAGCCTCCACTACCACCACAGCCTCCACTACCACCACAGCCCCCACTACCACCACAGCCTCCACTACCACCACAGCCTCCACTACCACCACAGCCTCCACTACCACCACAGCCCCCACTACCACCACAGCCTCCACTACCACCACAGCCTCCACTACCACCACAGCCCCCACTACCACCACAGCCTCCACTACCACCACAGCCTCCACTACCACCACAGCCTCCCCCCACCACCACAGCCTCCACTACCACCACAGCCTCCACTACCACCACAGCCTCCACTACCACCACAGCCTCCACTACCACCACAGCCTCCACTACCACCACAGCCTCCACTACCACCACAGCCCCCACTACCACCACAGCCTCCACTACCACCACAGCCTCCCCCCCACCACCACAGCCTCCCCCCACCACCACAGCCTCCACTACCACCACAGCCTCCACTACCACCACAGCCTCCACTACCACCACAGCCTCCACTACCACCACAGCCTCCACTACCACCACAGCCTCCACTACCACCACAGCCTCCCCCCACCACCACAGCCTCCACTACCACCACAGCCTCCACTACCACCACAGCCTCCCCCTTACCACCACAGCCTCCACTACCACCACAGCCTCCCCCCACCACCACAGCCTCCACTACCACCACAGCCTCCACTACCACCACAGCCTCCACTACCACCACAGCCTCCACTACCACCACAGCCTCCCCCCCACCACCACAGCCTCCACTACCACCACAGCCTCCCCCCACCACCACAGCCTCCACTACCACCACAGCCTCCACTACCACCACAGCCTCCACTACCACCACAGCCTCCCCCCCACCACCACAGCCTCCACCACCACCACAGCCTCCCCCACCACCACTACAGCCTCCCCCACCACCACAGCCTCCACCACCACCACAGTCTCCACCACCATCACAGCCTCCCCCACCACCACAGCCTCCCCCACCACCACAGCCTCCCCCACCACCACAGCCTCCACCACCACCACAGTCTCCACCACCATCACAGCCTCCCCCATCACCACAGCCTCCCCCACCACCACAGCCTCCCCCACCACCACAGCCTCCACCAACCTTGCGGTTACCTGGCAATGATTTCGGGGCTCAACATCCCCGCGGCCCGGTCCTCGACCAGGCCTCCTGGTTGCTGGACTGGTCAACCAGGCTGTTGGACGCAGCTACTCGCAGCATGACGTATGACTCACAGCCGGGTTGATCAGGTATCCTTTGGAGGTGCTTATCCAGTTCTCTCTTGAACACTGTGAGGGGTCGGCCAGTTATGCCCCTTATGTGTAGCGGAAGCGTGTTGAACAGTCTCGGGCCTCTGATGTTGATAGTTCTCTCTCAGAGTACCAGTTGCACCTCTGCTCTTCAACGGGGGTATTCTGCACATCCTGCCATGCCTACTGGTCTCATGTGGTGTTATTTCTGTGTGGGGGTTTGGAACCAGTCTTCTAATATCTTCCACGTGTAGATTATTATGTATCTCTCTCGCCTGCGCTCAGGAGAAAACAGATTTACAGAGGATCCTCGGTTGGATCCTATGGATAAAACACAAGGAAGAAGCCATGGGTGATATAACTTTAAATGGGAGTACAAACGATGGAGAGGAACATGTGATGAAAGGGTTTAGAAGTTGGAAATGTAGTAAGTTAAGATAGGAGGCCTGGTCGACGACCGGGCCGCGGGGACACTAAGCCCCGGAAGCACCTCAAGGTAGGAGGCGAGTCTCCCTTGCCTTAACCATTCCTCCTTCACCTTGCTCCATCCCTCCCTCACCTACCCCCATCCTCCACAGCCCAACTCCCTCAACCACTCCCTCAACTTTGCCCAACCTGTAAGGCAGGCTTCTGCCACCTGGGGGCGGAAGTGTCAGTGACAGCAAGAACACATAACCAAGAGACCAGCTGGACATAACCAAGAGACCAGCTGGACATAACCAAGAGACCAGCTGGACATAACCAAGAGACCAGCTGGACATAACCAAGAGACCAGCTGGACATAACCAAGAGACCAGCTGGACATAACCAAGAGACCAGCTGGACATAACCAAGAGACCAGCTGGACATAACCAAGAGACCAGCTGGACATAACCAAGAGACCAGCTGGACATAACCAAGAGACCAGCTGGACATAACCAAGAGACCAGCTGGACATAACCAAGAGACCAGCTGGACATAACCAAGAGACCAGCTGGACATAACCAAGAGACCAGCTGGACATAACCAAGAGACCAGCTGGACATAACCAAGAGACCAGCTGGACATAACCAAGAGACCAGCTGGACATAACCAAGAGACCAGCTGGACATAACCAAGAGACCAGCTGGACATAACCAAGAGACCAGCTGGACACATAACCAAGAGACCAGCTGGACATAACCAAGAGACCAGCTGGACATAACCAAGAGACCAGCTGGACATAACCAAGAGACCAGCTGGACATAACCAAGAGACCAGCTGGACATAACCAAGAGACCAGCTGGACATAACCAAGAGACCAGCTGGACACATAACGAGTAGACAAAAAACAAAGCAAAGTGTAAAGAGGGATTGATAGGCAAGGTAAGGCAAGACGGGTGGAGGGAAGGGCAAGGAGGGGAGGGAAGGGCAAGGAGGGGAGGGCGATCCAGCTCTAGATTGGCCATTGTCGGTGAGGGAGGGAGGGGAGGGGTCTGGACGGGGCGTCCCCCCCCCCCATGACAGCAGAGGGCCGGGGGTGCTACCCATGGCGATGGAATGGTATTGTTGTAGGTAAGAATGGGGGTAGCGGTGTGGATTATTATGGGGGAGGGCAGTGAAGGACGTGTGGGAGGGCACTGCCCACGAGTGTAGTCGGGCACTGCCCACGTGTGTGGTCGGGCACTGCCCACGTGTGTGGGAGGGCAGTGTCCACGTGTGTGGGAGGGCAGTGTCCACGTGTGTGGGAGGGCACTGCCCACGTGTGTGGGAGGGCACTGCCCACGTGTGTGGTCGGGCACTGCCCACGTGTGTGGTCGGGCACTGCCCACGTGTGTGGTCGGGCACTGCCCACGTGTGTGGTCGGGCACTGCCCACGTGTGTGGGTGTATCATCACTCTCAGTGAAGCCAATACAACTGGAACTGTTGAAGCAACAACCACAGCGTTATAGACAATTAGGCTACTGTATTTGTACAACTATACAACCTGACGTATGCTGAAGAGACCTCACTAGTCTCCACGGGTTCTACACTCCCAGCCGGAGAATACATAAAATACATTACAGGACACTGGGAGGAAAAAATAGACGTCTGAATGATACATAAATACACATACTGTATTAAATGATACTGGTATACATAGATGACACTGATGTATGTAGGTATACATCAATACAGGCAACTTAATACGGGGCAAAATGAGCTTTATTTTTGTGTATCATACAGGTGACTCTCATGTTTGGCACTGTCATGGTACACAGTGCCTCCTCCTCCTCCTCCTCCTCTCTCTCTCTCTCTCTCTCTCTCTCTCTCTCTCTCTCTTAAAGCAGAGCTCTGGTTAGGGTCACCAGCAACATGCCGCCTCACAACATGGAGCCTCACAACATGCGGCCGCACAACATGGAGCCTCACAACATGCGGCCTCACAACATGGAGCCTCACAACATGCGGCCTCACAACATGGAGCCTCACAACATGCGGCCTCACAACATGGAGCCTCACAACATGCGGCCTCACAACATGCGGCCTCACAACATGGAGCCTCACATCATGCGGCCTCACAACATGGAGCCTCACAACATGCGGCCTCACAACATGCGGCCTCACAACATGCCGCCTCACAACATGGAGCCTCACAACATGCAGCCTCACAACATGGAGCCTCACAACATGGAGCCTCACAACATGCAGCCTCACAACATGGAGCCTCACAACATGGAGCCTCACAACATGCAGCCTCACAACATGGAGCCTCACAACATGGAGCCTCACAACATGCAGCCTCACAACATGGAGCCTCACAACATGGAGCCTCACAACATGCAGCCTCACAACATGGAGCCTCACAACATGGAGCCTCACAACATGCAGCCTCACAACATGGAGCCTCACAACATGCGGCCTCACAACATGGAGCCTCACAACATGCCGCCTCACAACATGGAGCCTCACAACATGGAGCCTCACAACATGGAGCCTCACAACATGGAGCCTCACAACATGGAGCCTCACAACATGCCGCCTCACAACATGCAGATTATAACACAGAGTAACCATTATTCAAGACAATTATATCACAAAGTAATTATACCAAAATAATCATTACTCAAAAGTGATCAACGCCCGAGAGTAATTAGCGAATTGACGCGCAAAATAATCAGTATTCAAAGTAATAATTTTCTAAGTAAAGATAACACAAAATAATAATTACACTGGAAGGTAAAGAAGCAATTACCTTGACCACCGGCACAGCCTCCCAGCGAGGGGGTAATTACCACTGCCACACGCGAATTGAGGCCCCTAATTACTCCACTTAATTCCCGTGAATTATAATTGCTTGGAAATAGACTTAAAAAATGTATAACGAATGTGAGCGAGAGTCTGCTGAGAGGACAGTTGTCCTGTCTGCGGCGGGGGGGGGGGGTGTTGTCTGCAGGGGGGGCAGGTGTGTTGTCTGCAGGAGGGAGCAGGTGTGTTGTCTGTGTGGGGGAGCAGGTGTCTGTGATACAGACTATATATTTTGTATATGTGTGGGGGATGAGGGAGTTCTGGTCAATATATCATCTTGGAATAATAAACACTGTGGGGTGTGGTATCCCTCCCTGGAGGACGCTGGAGCATCCTGCACACGTTGCAGGAGCAAGGCAAGCAATGACGTTCAACATGGCTCTCAGTACGTTGTGCTGTGGTCTCCTGGCCGGCCACCACCCGCTCACTACTGGAGCCATGCACACACGGGACAGGTTAGACCTGTTTACTGTTAGGCAAAGCTTGCAGATACCACACAACTAGGTAGCAGACTTACAATACCAGAATAGCGACAGAAACTACAGGGAAAACATTTAGGGAGTGACCAGATGCCAGTGCAACCCGTCCTCCTAAGCCTTCCCAACGTCAAGAAACGGTCGTATTAAAATTGCACATATCCTAACCTACCTAGAAGACCCAAAACGGAAAACGGAACAATTTTGCGAGCCTCTAACATTTTCTAGTACGATAATTATTGCCCTTAGGTAGAGTATACGTCAAAATGCGACGTTCTATTAGCAGGACGGGTTGTCAGTGATCTCCAGCAGAATAAGTACTCGATTGAGGCTGTAAATGTCAGCAGAGTATTATGCTTCATTTGGAAATTGTAATCTTCTAAATTATCCTGGTCAGCTCCCACTACCCTTACTTGACCACGTTTGAGGTATAGATTTAATGTCTAACTGATAATTTAGGTGTGATTAGGTCCAGGTGTCTGCCCAAGTTTCAGGGCCATTGAAAAATGCAACAGGCCAGGTAGACAGGTAGTCTATGCCAGGTAGCGGATAATGAGAAGGAAATGAGATGTAATAATAATAATAATTTATTTAGGAAAGTACATACATAGTTGCAGAGTTACAGTACAAACATTCTGTTTGATTTAAAGATAGAGGTAGTACATACAATGCCTAAAGCCACTAGTACGCATGTTTCGGGCAACGCTATGTATTTTAAATAGTACTTTCTCTCTTTCTATGTACTAGAGAAGAACTTAACATTATGCCTGCAGCTGAACAAATATACGTAGGTGAAGAGGACAAATTTACTAGTTTATTTATTATTAGGAAGGAAGTAATTTAACAAATATAAAAATAGCAGCCCAACAAAGTCACAGAAACAGACGAAGCATTTGCCAGGGTTACTAAAGTATGTAAAGAAGAGCTCAGTGAACCTTTGTTTTGCTGTCAGTGAAAAAGATAAGGAGTGTAAATTATGTAGTAAGCCTCAGGAACACTCGTGGGTTCAGTAGAACCCTAAGTTACAATCCTTTTGACCATGTCGTGGCCTAGTTATCTGGGACGTGCTTGGGAATACCCAACGCATAGGTTCGAATCCTTATCACGGCTGCTACGGATTTTCTCATTGACACATCACGTTAGTGTGATTTCTCTCTGTGTATATAGTATGCCGCACGCCCACACCTTAGATCACTATGTATTAGAGTGTAAATTGCTTGATAACTATAGAAATACAAAAATCAGTAGAGTACCACATCAAATTGTTTGGACGTGAGTTAACGATATAATAGACATAATTCTTAAGAGAAACAAACACTTTACCCCAAGAGTTAATACTAAAATAGTTTGAAATAAGTTCTATGAGATGCCTATTGGAATGTGAAATGTACAATATGATCTGTGTACTGTATGAATGTGAGCTCCTCAAATCCTTTTGAGGAGAAAAGCAAGTTCCTCAATCCTTTTGATATGTATCTTATCGTCTCAATAAACTTACTTGAACTTGGTACAACCAGAAATTTATTTAATGCTTCAAATTATTCCATTCCAGACCGCAGATACAGACGAGGATGGCAGCCACGAGAGGCGACTAGTATATGAGGCTCAGTGATATCTGAGCAGCTCGGCGAGGTCTGTGGCAGATATGCGGCCCGCCGCCAGGACCAGCCTAACCTGACGACATGATGGCAACGATTTTCCAGATGAGCCTCTGTAACTGAGATTGCAGAGACTGCGGATGAGGTGTGCGGAAGTGTAAATAATAACGCTGCTTCTTATTCTTCAGTTTACGTGGACACTTCGTTCTGAGTAGCTAAATCTAAAACAACAACTTATTATTCAGATAGCACGAACTATGTAAAGAGGAAAAGGTCAGAGGAATTGTTGTAGTTCAGTTTAATTTTGTTTAATTATTATATGCACCTCATGCCCATCCTGTGAGCGGTAGTGGACCCCTATACCCATCCTGTGGGCGGTAGTGGACCCCCATACCCATCCTGTGGGTGGTAGTGGACCCCATACCCATCCTGTGGGCGGTAGTGGACCCCATACCCATCCTGTGGGCGGTAGTGGACCCCATACCCATCCCGTGGGCGGTAGTGGACCCCATACCCATCCTGTGGGCGGTAGTGGACCCCATACCCATCCTGTGGGCGGTAGTGGACCCCCATACCCATCCCGTGGGCGGTAGTGGACCCCCATACCCATCCTGTGGGCGGTAGTGGACCCCCATACCCATCCTGTGGGCGGTAGTGAACCCCCATACCCATCCTGTGGGCGGCAGTGGACACCCATACCCATCCTTTGGGCGGTAGTGGACCCCCATACCCATCCTGTGGGCGGTAGTGGACCCCCATACTCATCCTGTGGGCGGTAGTGGACCCCCATACCCATCCTGTGGGCGGTAGTGGACACCCATACCCATCCTGTGGGCGGTAGTGGACCCCCATACCCATCCTGTGGGCGGTAGTGGACCCCACAGCCATCCTGTGGGCGGTAGTGGACCCCACAGCCATCCTGTGGGCGGTAGTGGACACCCATACCCATCCTGTGGGCGGTAGTGGACCCCATACCCATCCTGTGGGCGGTAGTGGACCCCCATACTTATCCTGTGGGCGGTAGTGGACCCCCATACCCATCCTGTGGGCGGTAGTGGACCCCCATACCCATCCTGTGGGCGGTAGTGAACCCCATACTTATCCTGTGGGCGGTAGTGAACCCCCATACCCATCCTGTGGGCGGCAGTGGACACCCATACCCATCCTTTGGGCGGTAGTGGACCCCCATACCCATCCTGTGGGCGGTAGTGGACCCCCATACTCATCCTGTGGGCGGTAGTGGACACCCATACCCATCCTGTGGGCGGTAGTGGACCCCCATACTTATCCTGTGGGCGGTAGTGGACACCCATACCCATCCTGTGGGCGGTAGTGGACCCCATACCCATCCTGTGGGCGGTAGTGGACCCCCATACTTATCCTGTGGGCGGTAGTGGACCCCCATACCCATCCTGTGGGCGGTAGTGGACCCCCATACCCATCCTGTGGGCGGTAGTGAACCCCCATACCCATCCTGTGGGCGGCAGTGGACACCCATACCCATCCTTTGGGCGGTAGTGGACCCCCATACCCATCCTGTGGGCGGTAGTGGACCCCCATACTCATCCTGTGGGCGGTAGTGGACCCCCATACCCATCCTGTGGGCGGTAGTGGACACCCATACCCATCCTGTGGGCGGTAGTGGACCCCCATACCCATCCTGTGGGCGGTAGTGGACCCCACAGCCATCCTGTGGGCGGTAGTGGACCCCACAGCCATCCTGTGGGCGGTAGTGGACACCCATACCCATCCTGTGGGCGGTAGTGGACCCCATACCCATCCTGTGGGCGGTAGTGGACCCCCATACTTATCCTGTGGGCGGTATAGACTTTTAAGGTCACAGAGGCACATAATGGGCACAGGAACTGAACCCCAACAGTCTTGATAAGATATTTACACAACTTAATGGATATATCAATAATGGGTTTGAGAATGCCCACAATTACAGTATCTAAACAAACAACTGATATTTGCGGTGAACTAGTTTCACAAGTTGATTTACTTATCATGCACACCCCCTCTACCTCCCCCCCTCCCCCCCTTCTCCCGTGGGAGGCGGTGAAAAGGTTACAATTTCTGGAAGAAAAGAATTTTTACACATTTCTTTAACATTTGCCACGGAGCTGTCGCTAAATTCATTATCTTTTCGCACCCCATCACGTAATGACGTAAGTTGTGCGAATATTTTTGCTAACACATTTGGACAGTTCGCAGTTAATGCAGATTCCCAGAAACACCTATAACCGAGTCTAAGCGGAGCAGTAGTAACAACTAGGAGTCTGCTGATTTAATTGGATGATCCATAAATATGTGACTCTTCTTACATGATAGTGTGATGACAAATGGAAATGCAAGTGTGGAGATTTCTCGTTGGCTCAGATATACAAGGCTTTAGCTAGCTCGGTTCACACGAAAGTTTGTACGTCTGGAAACTAAAACTGATAACATTTAAATTTAAGTTTCTTCCCTGTTGCACGACTGAAAGTTCAACAAAGCTTTTGGTCTAAATTATCGGTTAAAATCTCTTTATTTACACAAAGGAGTTTATTTAGAAAATACCTGGAACCATTGTGTAACCGATACTACTTATTCAATAGAAATGGGTTCTACTTTATGAAGTTGGTGCAGCTCGTTCCCGCAGGGTATCGAATGAGTCTGCAATGGTGTTTCGAACAAAAAACCTCACTGCCTCTTGAACCGGCTACACAGGCCTTGTAAACTCATCTCCAGATTTGTTAGGTAATCACGTCCAACAATCTCCTGTAAAAATTCAAATCCGTAAATGAATTCATAAATGCATATGTAAAAGGTTTCTACGTCAATGCCCGCTGAATACGAAGCAAAATTTCAGACCACGAGGCTTTAGTCCCTGCAAAACATTTTGATATCACATGTTCAACACATACGAGGTTAATGCAAAGAAATAAAAAACTATCAGCCCGAGTATATAATACCAGGTTATATTATTTTTCACTGAGGAAAAAATAGTGGCAGTGGAGTCATGCTATTAAATCATTTGTTATTGCACAAGTGATCACAGTGCTCAAAGACAACCAACATAGAGTACAATACAATACGCATATTCTATTATGTACAGGTCACCTGCTAACCATTAATCACTGATAAACTGAAAATGGCAGAAATGTGCCAAAAATGTAAAGTGATTACAATTAACAATTTTAACTATTTTTATATTATACATTTAAAATCATCACAGCGGGATGCTCCAAGCAACAGCCTACTGGACCAAGTTGTCACAAGTCGAGCCTGGCCTCAGGCCGGGCTCGGGCAGTAGAACAACTCCTGAAACTCTCTCCAGGTATGGCTCCTGGTATCATAAATCCCATTCAAATTTAATAATAAATCGAACAGCCGTGACGAAAAAATTCCAGATTTTTAAAATGACAAGTTGCAAAAAATGCCTCGACAGGGAGCAACGGTTTGAGGCTCAACAAGCCGCAATGCAGGACTGAAACCAGATGCTTTTGTCACCCACAGGGTTATAAACCCCTGGAACAGCCTAGGCACTGAAGCCGTAAATGCTAAAACACTGCTGCAATTTAAATTCCAGCTTCATAAAATCATCGGGGCAGATGGAGGGGGGACCTTTGACAAGCCGCCGGCTTCCTGTCCTCGTTCAGCCCACTAGAGATGCTGGCCCTCGGGTAAATTCAGGTAAATACTTAAATGGGAAATATTTCACTAGTTTAAACGTTTAGGAGCAAGCATGAATTATCAGACAGACGTTTGAGGCTGCAAAACACGCGGTCAAAAATATCCATCAAACCAAAATAGGAGAAAAATAAATAAAAATTGCCTAAAATAATCTTGCTTATCGAAAATGACAGGAAAAACAATAATAAAGACAATATTATATATTATAGTACAACTCACTGCAAAGAAACTCATTCATAATTATATTTTCCGAGACGAATTATATAATGCAGAAAATGTGAATAAATGTATAACTATAATAATGGGGTACCCAGTCGTGCCTTGGTATCTCTCTCTCTCTCTCTCCCCTTTCCCTACCTCTTCCCTTCCATCATTATCCCTCAATATCCCCCCTCTCACTCGTCTCCTTTACTCTACCCCCTCTCCTTCCCTCTCTCCAGTTTTCTCCCCCCCTACTCTCCTCCCCTTTAACCCCTCCCCTCACTCACCTCTTCTCTTTCCTCCTCTCTAACTGTTTCTTCCCTCTCTTCAAACCTAACCTAACCTAACCACTTGGGCTGGACGGTAGAGCGACGGTCTCGCTTCGTGCAGGTCGGCGTTCAATCCCCCGACCGTCCAGGCAGTTGGGCACCATTCCTTTCCCTCGTCCCCATCCCAAATCCTTATCCTGACCCCTTCCAAGTGGTATATAGTCGTAATGGCTTGGTGCTTTCCCCTGCTAATTCCCTCACCCACCTCCTAAATCTCTCTCTCTCTCTCTCTCTCTCTCTCTCTCTCTCTCTCTCTCTCTCTCTCTCTCATGTTCTGAATTTACGTTCATCGTAACCTCCAAAGTTACCTGATCAACCAGGCTGTGACTCGTACGTCAGGCTGCGAGCAGCCGCGTCCAACAGCCTGGTTGATCAGTCCGGCAACCAGGAGGCCTGGTCGACGACCGGGCCGCGGGGACGCTAAGCCCCGGAAGCACCTCAAGGTAACCTCAAGGTAAGGTATCGTGAAGAAATCAATTAGACATCTTTCGACCAATTTTGCAAAAGTTTGAGGGGGGGAGTTCACTATTGTTTTGCCCCCCCCCCTTCTTAATGGGACCAATAGGACCGCTCCGGACCAGATTATGTCCGTTCGTACCCCTGACAAATCGCCTTACAAAGTTGGGTGAGGTTAGCCCCCAAGTGACTGGCCTCCAACCTCATCCAGGCACACAGACTTTCTCTTATATACTCGGGGGGGGGGGGGGGAGGGGAGGGGACCCGCCGTTGCCCGGGTTTGTCTGTCTCCCATCTATCTATCCATCCATATATTTATCTATCTATCCATCCATTTATTTAAACATCTATCCATCCATCAATGTATCAATCTATTTTTCGATACATCCATCTAGTGTCTATCTGTCTTTTATAAAACATACAATTGTCTAATGGGTGGTCACCAGTGAGACGAGCTTATTGGGTGAAATACTAAAAAAAAATAGAATAGTTACCCCTTTACTCCGAGAAAGGCGCATGGTTCAGCAATCAATTACAGCCCCGCTCCTGTGCCAGGTAAGTCTACTACGGGCTCACCACAGCCCGTGCTACTTGCAACTTTTAGTTCAGAGTAGCTGAATCTAAAGCAACAACAACGGTGCATGGCTTGAGAAACCTTTGAAACTGTTGGAGGATAATCTATTTTATGCAATTATGGACAAATTATGAACAGCAGGAAATTTATGTTAATTTTCCAGAGATCAGTGAACAAGGGTGCGTCTGGCTTCCACTTTGGACAAGGAAGAGATAAACGAACATTCTCTCTTATAGTATAAATAGATAAGAAATAAAAAAAGTTATCTTTTATTATTCTACTAACAGCATAAAATGTGTTTCTCTTCTATTTAAAATGCAGTATTCAATACGTACATACAAGAGAGCAAGGAAATATTCTCACATTCAGCCGACAAAATCCTAGCACAACTAGCCTCATAATAACCACAGAAAATGATGACTTAGTTTATGAAGTGCAGATGGCAAGGGTGTTGAATGAGTTCTTTGCTTCTGTATTTATGCTGGAAAATTTCAATACCATTCCTATACAATGAACAAGAATTCCTTCGATTTATTACAATTTATGATGTAGCGCCAAATACGACAAATAAAGCAGCTGGTTGTGACCAATTTTATCCAAGAATATTAAAAAAAAAAGTGATAAATTAAATCACGACACATTTGACCATACTCTTCCATGTGTGGCGAGACAGGCACAGCTCCACAGGTGTGGAAACCTGCAAATGTCACATCAATACATACAACGGGAACTTAGGAGTCCTGTAATTATCGGCCAATTAGCTAGACGTCGGTAAACTCAAGGAAAGGATAATTAGAGACCGCATAGTGCAACATTTAGAGTCCCGATCTAATTAGTGATGCCCAGCATGGTTTTCGTTGAAGCCGTTTGTGCTTCATCTATCTAGTTTATTGAGAATTATATAAAAAATATATAAATGTAATAATTTCCCCTGTAAATTAATGTAAATAGAATCTCTAAAACTAAATCATTTTCTTTTTATATTGTATTTTCTTAAATAAAGATAAAAAGAAACTTTATACCACGTCGCATTTTGACGTATTTTGTACCTAAGGCCTAAAAAAACAAAAACAAAAAACTAAATCATTTAAAGAAAAATAAGTATAACATTTAGGGGTTTAAAGTTCATGTTCTGTGATAATATGAAACATTGTTTACTGAGAATTATACTACTGTATATGTAATGTAGTATTGCCTTGTAAAATTTATGTATATATGATTTATATTGTATTTTATTAAATGATCAAAAAGTGTCCTTTATTGAATTTGTTGTTTATTTGACGAAAGCAAGACAGAATATATTTTATATCTAGATATTTAGGGAGTACTTGATCAAACGCCTCATCGTAAACTACTTTAAAATTAAAAGGCCTTAACGCCGATGGTCGTGTATTAATTTAGTTGTAATTTTACTTATCATAACGCAAACAACGTGAAGTTCTATATGGAAATGCTCCAGCTGGTTAGTCAAACGTTACAGTGCCTCAGGGGTCAGTTCGGTTCTTGATTTTTATAAATCACATGGATAATGGGTGATTCTGTACAATATCTAAATTTGCCAGTGATGCTAAACAAGGAAGCAGAGTTACAACACCAATAGAGAGGCAGAGATTGCAAGGATTTTTTTTTATTAATACATGAGGTATATCTGCATTAGTGCAGCTACCCTAGACTATATGAAGTGGAGTACAGTGTGACAAAAAGCTAGCTACGTGATGCTATAAAATCCCCATCACACAGGATGGTTAGTCATACAGAGGCATGTGATAGACAGTCTGCACTGGCAGACTCCGGATGCATTTTGAGGATATAAGGAGTAAAGGATAGATGAAATTGTTTATCTAATAATCTAAGATGAGGTCTGATAAAGACCTTTTGTGCCCTCTGTAATGCTTTTTGCGCTACCGCTCACAGGATGAGTATGGGGTGCACAATAAACTAGCCGCCTCTGGCGGCAACAATCAAAATCAATCTCTGCCAAAAGGCAGGAGGATGGCATGCAGGACACCGCGAGGGTAACGACATTATTAAGAGAAGCTTTACTACAGCCGGTTGTCCAGCAGAGAGAGAGCCCCGTTACCTAATGCCCAGCAACTCTGATGAGCCTGTCGGTCGCGCAGACGAGATCACGTTGAACCACTGGGAGAATGGTAGACAGTTGGTGTGGGACTACACTTGCGTTTCAACTTTAGCCAACACCTATGTTGACTTCAGTGCTGTACAGGCAGGAGGTGCTGTAAATCACCGGGAAGCAGCCAAGTCGCGTAAATACAGAGCGCTTGATCACCACTACAATTTTGTCCCCCATTGCCTCAGAGACACTTGGTGCCTGGAGTAAAAGTGCTGCTAGTTTTCTGAAGGAGTTGGGGTCCAAGTTAACTGAAACAACAAGAGACCCTAGAGCCGCCAGTTTTCTCTTTCAGCGCCTTAGTGTGGCGAGCCAGAGAGGAAATGCGCACTGCATCCATGGTTTCTGCCCGCCATGTGAGGAGCTGGAGGAGCTCTACAACTTGTGACAAGCAGCCTTGTACCCTGCATGTAACCAATGTTGTAACCCTTTATGTGTACTGAAATTTCAAATAAAGTTAGATATATATATAAATACACATACCAAAAGAATAAGGGTGGTTAGGTATACATATATATATATATATATATATATATATATATATATATATATATATATATATATATATATATATATATATATATATATATATATATATATATATTCAAGTTATGTAAAGAAAATATTCAGAAGGCTAACCAACGTATTGTAAGTTCTGTAACTATGTTCATTTAGAAGTGAAGGTATATGAGCTTGTTTGTGTGTGCGTGCGCTTCTAAAAAATAGTCTTGACCCATATTCAGTAATCCCAAGGTTAGTCTGATGAGCTCATGTCAAGTCTTCACCCGTAAGACTTAAAACTGGGCAAGTCTTAAATTATTCATTTTTCGTCTGGATTAGTTTTCATGTTCATTTTCATCGACATGGTTTCCATTTTCTATTTTGGCATATATATGTGTGTGTTTGTGTGTGCGCATTGGGCAGGATGTGTGTGTGTGTTTACTATTTGTGCCTTCAAGCTGTAGCTGTTAGCTCTTGGACCCCGTCTTTGTAATTGTCGGTTGTTTAATGTACAAACTCACGACCGGTTTTTCCTGCCATATCTACCACACATTTCTCTCTCACACACACACACACACACACACACACACACACACACACACACACATCCCCAGGAAGCAGCCCGTAGCAGCTGTGTAACTCCCAGGTACCTATTTACTGCTAGGTGACCAGGTGCATCAGGGTGAAAGAAACTGCACAGTTGTTTCCGCCTCGGTCGGGAGTCGAACCCGGGCCCATAGGACTACGACCCCCAAGTGCTGTTCACTCAGCTGTGAGGCTGTACGTGTGTGTGTGTGTAGTCACCTAGTTACCTAGTTGTATTTGTAGGGAATGAGCCACGGCTCTTGGGTCTTGCCTCTCAACACCTAATCAAATGGTATATAGGTTCCAGAGTTTATTGGGCTCTGTCATATCTATATTTAATACTGTGTATGGAGTCGGCACTCCATACACAGTATGAATACTGTGTATAGAGTATGGAGTCCATTTGTACTCTGACACTGACAAATATTTCTCACGTCTCTGTGGCTCATTTGGGTACTTAGTTCCCATCTATGCCCCCTTATTTGTGTATACCCCTTGCTAAGGAGTCGGTCCTCGTCTATTCCCTGAGTATTTTGTATTCCCCTGTTGAGCATGTGAGGTGTGAAGGGTGAGGGGGAACTGACCTAGGAGGGGGGGGGGTGGAGGGTGAGGGGGGTGGGAGCTGACCAAGGAGGGGGGGGGGAGGGGGTCCAGTTGACCCAACACAAGGTAAACTGGTCCTCATGTTTTGCCAGCTTATATTTCCTGTGTCCGTTTTCCTCTCCGCCGCCGACCTGACAGATCTCGCCTGAGTGCCTGACCTCTCTCCCTGGTGCACCGTGACTCCTGACTCGTGCCGTTCTTGTTACTTCAGATTCAGCTACTGGGGACAAAAAGTTTCAAGTAGCACGGGCTATGGTGAGCCCGTAGTGGACTTACCTGGCACAGGAGCGGGGCTCTAACTTGAACTCGTCCCCCCCTTAATATATAGTACTAGGGCTCTCTCCCACCCTGGCACACCGTAACTGAAAGCAAATATAATTCACGAAAAAGGTTTAACATAGATATAAATCATTCCACAATAATTTCACAGTTCCAGGAATCCACAAATCTCAACCCAAGACAGGTAAACATTTGTTTAAGAGGATGGAGAGGCTCAAGTTTAGAAACTGGAATCTTAGTGCGAGATAAGATAGGAGGCGGGCTGTCCGCCTTGCTGACACGATGTGTGGGTGTCGGTAGCTGGCTCCCTCTTGGAGGGAGGAGCTGTGAGTGTGTGAGAGGTTCTTCACGTATATTTCAGCATAAACAGATGTCTATAGATGAATAACAGAATACAGTATTAACAGGTAATCCAAGTAATACTGTGTAACATTCACATATACACACGCCGATGCTTTCACACATGTTTAAGGCTCGTTATGTGATTATTTATTTACTTGTTTATTTTATTTATTTAGTTATTTAAAGAGGGGGGGGGGGAATTTCGGATTAGTATTTCATCTAGGAATTGTGGAGGCTGAATTTTCATCTGGCTAAGGACAAAATATCGACGTAATTAAAATTGGAAATTTATTTTACAAATTATATTTTGGATTTTTTTTCCCAAAGCAGCAAGTTAAGGGTCCTCTGGTAGGTTAGGAGGGCAGGAAGTTCTCCTAAGGTTTCAAAACGTCATGAAACTCGTTAATTGAAAGTTTCCTCTCCTAACCTAACAGCCGAAGCCAGAGAGGATCCAAAACAGAAAATGGGACAGTACGTCACTTTCGTGAGCCGAGTTAATTACGTCTATTTTTAGCCTGAGTGCGCATACGGGCGAAAAACGACGTAATTTGTAAGGGGACGGGTTGATCCATTAGCCATTTAAACTTCAGTCGGTAGCTGGAATTCATGTCAGGCATTTATACTTATTTAATACTTACGTACGGTGTGATTAATTCCCAGTGAGAACATATTTTTGTAGTTACTATATTAATAAATATGTAGCTCTTTAGAGGGATGCTGGTTACCTCAGTGAGTAATTAAGTCTGTCTCAAGTCAAGTTTGTGCTATACTAAGGCTAGTGGTGCCTATAGCTAGACTTCACTGTTGTTTTTGGCAAACTGTTGAAAAAAGTAGCTTTTAATCATCCTTAACCCCCTAGTATACAGGTCATTTTTCAGAGTAAATCTCTTTGTCAGCATCGATCCGAGGTGGAGAGTATTGAGCCATCAAATCTTTGGGGTGATTGGACACACCGGCATACAACGGGCAGCCTCGTAACAAACACCTACTAACATATGGCTCTGCGCCAGCGACTGTGTAAGACAGTCACTGTGAGTGGAGCCACACCTAGAGCGACTCACTGTACTGAGCAAGTCATATACCATACTGTACATTCTCCAGCTCTGTAACTTAGCCTAGCCTAAGGCGACACCCCCCCCCCCCAATACTGCACACCCCCTCCTCCTCGGCTGTATTATCATCCACTTCGGAGTCTCCTACTCTGCACGCTTTTCACATGTAACTTACAATTTTCTCCATTCACACTTTTTTTTGTGAAGTCTGCGACGTGCTTGTCCAAATTATGTACCTTTATTATCACACTGTCTTTCTCTTTCGCGTTTTTTGTTTCTGATTCAAATGGGGCGCTCTAAATTAGTGCTTTATGTTTACAATGATGAGACGAATTAATAAACTAAGAGACCGGTAGCCTATCAGCCAAGGCGAGTCTGGTAGCCTATCAGTCAGAGCGAGCCTGGTAGCCTGCCAGTCAGAGCGAGCCTGGTAGCCTAGCTACCAGTCAGAGCGAGCCTGGTGGCCTACCAGTCAGAGGGAGCCTGGTAGCCTAGCTACCAGTCAGTGCGAGCCTGGTGGCCTACCAGTCAGAGCGAGCCTGGTAGCCTAGCTACCAGTCAGAGCGAGCCTGGTAGCCTATCGGCCAGAGCTAGGCTGATCCTAAAGCCTTCTCAAAACTGCAACCACTGCCGTATACATTAATTAAACTAACCCAAATCTCGTTCATTTTGTTTCAGTTAAAATGTAAAATATTTTCCTCAAAATTGCCCCAACATTTGGGGTCTACACAGATGATATTTCTCTAGCATCATCAACTTTTGTTAACAGATCACTGATTATCCTTGCAAATTTCAAAGCAAATAATCTCACGATATGTGTAGGATTGTACACTGAGAACCCACACATGTTTTTTGAGATATATACAAGAGTTGTTACATTCTTGTACAGCCACTAGTACGCGTAGCGTTTCGGGCAGGTCCCTGGAATACGATCCCCGCCGCGAAGAATCGTGTTTACAACCAAGTACACATTTTACTGTTAAGTTGAACAGAGGCTACAGTTAAGGATTTGCGCCCAGTAAATCCTCCCCGGCCAGGATACGAACCCTTGACAAAGCGCTCGCGGAACGCCAGGCGAGTGTCTTACCACTACACCACGGAGA
This sequence comes from Procambarus clarkii, assembly GCF_040958095.1. Taxonomy (NCBI): domain Eukaryota; kingdom Metazoa; phylum Arthropoda; class Malacostraca; order Decapoda; family Cambaridae; genus Procambarus; species Procambarus clarkii. Next base: position 33,106,247 of record NC_091154.1, on the reverse strand, counting down.
CTGTAAATTTCTGTTGATGAATTATGAACAGTTAGTAACTTGTATCGGTATATGGATGGGAGCATTAGAGTTGATGACTCAACTGTGGGATTGCTGCTCAACATCAACTGGGTGTGACCAGCTCTGGCACCCTACCTAGTCCTACACAGCCGCCTACGGGGTGACCGCAGCCCTCATTCCTCACCCCCATGCGCCTCCCACTATTCAGATTAAAATAATTTAATTGAGACAATAAGATACATATCAACAGGATATGAGTAGCTTAAGCTATTTCTACCCTCCCTGCCTCCCACGGGGTGTGAGGCAGTACCCCGTTTCCTATGGGGTGCGTAACTGTACCCCGCCATCCACGGACGGCCTTTGTGACTAGCTCTCGTCCCTTCCCCTGAATTCCACGGGGTGTTTGAATGTAGCCCTTACCCTCCTCTCCTTCCCGCCACTACCAGGGTGTGTGTGTGTGTGTGTGTGTGTGTGTGTGTGTGTGTGTGTGTGTGTGTGTGTGTGTGTGTGTGTGTGTGTGTGTGTGTGTGTGTGTGTAGAGTGCATGACAGGCAAATGCAAATCAAATAACCAATTCAACACCTCTGAAACTTATTTACTAAAATTATATTATGGTCCAGTTCCTGTACCGAAAAAGTGCCACTGTAACATTTCCGTTACCGCCCACAATGGCTCCCTCCACATTACTGTATACTGATTAAGCTAGGACAGCAAAAAAATATCATGTGCTGGATTGGATTGCTCTGGACAGCGTGACGGTCGTAATAAACCGAGAATGGCAACACAATTTAGTCACCCCTGAGGCAATTATTCCATCAATCATACTATGATGCAGTATACATATCTATAGATCAGCCAATAGCAGACTTCTAGACGTTACCACTGTTAGGCTTAGGGTTGGATACAAATATCTCTGAGAGTTTGCACCGTCTGCAAATATAAATTTTGGTAGATCTGACCATATGTAAACCTTGTCAGCAGAACTGTTCTCATACCTTACGTCACTATGTACTTAAATATAAACAAATCTTAGAAATCTGCGATAACTCAATTACAAATGTTAAAAAAATGTGTATTTCATTCAAAATTATGTACTACCTCTTGGTCAAATATCTAAAGTTTACATAATGTATGTAATGTACCCATTCGCCGCCCACTGGATGGGTGTAGGGTGCATGATTACAAGAGTTTACATTCTTGTAAAGCCACTAACACGCGTAGCGTTTCGGGCAAGTCCTTAATTCTAATTTCTCCGGAATACGACCCCGCCGAATCGTTAAACAACCCAGGTACCCATTCACTGCTGGGTGAACAGAGGCTACAGTTAAGGATTGGCGCCCGCCCGGTCAATCCTCCCCGGTAAATGTGTGGCCACGTCTGTGGTAGAAAAAAAAAAAAAAAAAAAAAAAAAAAAAAAAAATCCTCCCCGGTCAGGATATTAGTAAATCAGGATTAGTAAATATGTAACTGGTTCACAACAGATGGAAACTGCTCGGCTTAGAGACTTGTGGGCAACGGGATAGGACACTAGACTACAGACCAGTATCACTGACAAGCAGCCCCTGCAAGGTACTCTTATGAATAATAAGAATAATACTAGTTAAACACGTAGAGAGGATCAAGTATATTAACAAGCATCAGTATGATTTATGGGAGCCCAAACACCCAAAGACGGGAATTTTATGACAATGTACCAAAATAAGACAAGACAAAGAGGGATGGGCAGATTGTGTATTTCTGGACTGCTGAAAAGCCTTTGACACAGTTCCACACAGGAGACAATTACTCAAACCTGAGAGGCAGATAGAAGTGAAAGAGCTCTGATATGTTTAAGAGTACCTAACACACATAAATCAGAAAATCAAATTGAGGGAGATGAGATGGGTCGGGTATTGAACGCGGACCTGCATGAAGCGAGACCGTAACTCTGCCGTCCAGCCCAAGTGAATGGGCTTCAAATTGAGGGAGAAGTCGGACTGGTGTGGAGTAACAAGCGAGAAACTCAGTGATCGGTGCTGGGACTCATACTATTTCATATTTATGTTAATGACATAAAAGTAAGAGTGGCATCCTATATGTCGACGTTTGCGGATGATGGAAAGTTAATGAGAAAAGTCGAGACAGATGAAGAGTGCAAGATTCTCCAAGATGACTTAGACAAGTTGCAGAGTTGGTCTGAGAAATAGTTATTAGAACTCAACACAAGCAAGTGTAAGATGATGGAAATGAGAACAGGTGCCAGGAGACCAAAAAGACGGTGCACAATGAAGGTAAACTACCTCACGGTAACTAGAGAAAAAGACCTGGTAATACATATAACACTAAACTTAACTCTGGAGGCACATATTAACAGAATAACATCAGAAGCATACCCTACAATGACAACCAGAACATCGTTCAGGAACCTAAGGAGATCACTGTACACATTATTAGAGTATACCGCCATTTCGCATTGCTCATCTTAATAATACATAAGAAAACGACAGAAGGTTCAGAGATTTGCAACGAGGAATTTCGAGGGATGGGATATGAAATAAACTAAATTATTTTTATAAATATATAAAATAATATATAAATAAATAAAAAATAATACACGAAAGAAAAGGATAGAGGAGACATGATAGAGACTTATAAAATAATAAGGGGCAATAATATTTATAATAATATTTAATTCATAATATTTCTTTCTCCACTTTAAAGTGGAGAAAGAAATGTTTAAAATTTAAACAGCAGAACGAGGGCATGATGGAAGCCCGGGAATCAGACGAGTCATAAAAACGTTAGAAAGCATACGAGTAATGGGGAAAATGGAATGAACTAAATTAATAAGTTAAAGAAGCGAAATCCATTTATAATTTCAAACGTAGATATAACATATATAAGGCACGAGTCGTTGCAATACACGACCAGCGGCTAGGAGGGACCCAAGAGCTATAAGCTCGAGCCTGCCAGGACAAAGTAAGTAATTATCAATAGAAGGCACCAAACCGGGAAGGCTATGTAGCACCTGCCTGGACAAAAAGGTGAACACAAACACACACATCTATCTATATATATATATATATATATATATATATATATATATATATATATATATATATATATATATATATATATATATATATATATATATATTAGTATATTTTGGTAGCAGTCTTTCCTGTAGACATATATTATTAAATATGACCGAAAAAGTAAGATTAATAATTCTAACACGAATTTTCTCAATCTTTCGTACATTATGCTTCACTGTTGGAGGTAAATCAAAAATCACTTCTCCAAAATTCATTTTTATTTCTAGTCTGACGCGACACGGGCGCGTTTCGTAAAACTTATTACATTTTCAAAGACTTCACAAATACACAACTGATTAGAACTTGCGTTTCCCTGATTTTATATCTACATTTGAGTGAGGTGGGAAGGGTGATGTGGCATTACATTTGAGTGAGGTGGGAAGGATGATGTGGCATTAACACAAGACAGAACACTAGAGGATATTAATAGGGTATTAAAAGTATCAACACAAGACAGAACAGAAACAATGGGTATTGAATAGAAGTGTTTGTAGAAAGCCTATTGGTCCATATTTCTTGATGCTTCTATATTGGAGCGGAGTCTTGAGGTGGGTAGAATATAGTTGTGCAATAATTGGCTGTTGATTGCTGGTGTTGACTTCTTGATGTGTAGTGCCTCGCAAACGTCAAGCCGCCTGCTATCGCTGTATCTATCGATGATTTCTGTGTTGTTTACTAGGATTTCTCTGGCGATGGTTTGGTTATGGGAAGAGATTATATGTTCCTTAATGGAGCCCTGTTGTTTATGCATCGTTAAACGCCTAGAAAGAGATGTTGTTGTCTTGCCTATATACTGGGTTTTTTGGAGCTTACAGTCCCCAAGTGGGCATTTGAAGGCATAGACGACGTTAGTCTCTTTTAAAGCGTTCTGTTTCGTGTCTGGAGAGTTTCTCATGAGTAGGCTGGCCGTTTTTCTGGTTTTATAGTAAATCGTCAGTTGTATCCTCTGATTTTTGTCTGTAGGGATAACGTTTCTATTAACAATATCTTTCAGGACCCTTTCCTCTGTTTTATGAGCTGTGGAAAAGAAGTTCCTGTAAAATAGTCTAATAGGGGGTATAGGTGTTGTGTTAGTTGTCTCTTCGGAGGTTGCATGGCTTTTCACTTTCCTTCTTATGATGTCTTCGATGAAACTATTGGAGAAGCCGTTATTGACTAGAACCTGCCTTACCCTACAGAGTTCTTCGTCGACTTGCTTCCATTCTGAGCTGTGGCTGAGAGCACGGTCGACGTATGCGTTAACAACACTCCTCTTGTACCTGTCAGGGCAGTCGCTGTTGGCATTTAGGCACATTCCTATGTTTGTTTCCTTTGTGTAGACTGCAGTGTGGAAACCTCCGCCCTTTTCCATGACTGTTACATCTAGAAAAGGCAGCTTCCCATCCTTTTCCGTCTCGTAAGTGAAACGCAGTACGGAACTCTGCTCAAATGCCTCCTTCAGCTCCTGCAGATGTCTGACATCAGGTACCTGTGTAAAAATGTCGTCAACATACCTGCAGTATATGGCCGGTTTCAAGTTCATGTCGACTAAGACTTTTTGCTCGAACGAGGTATATATATATATATATATATATATATATATATATATATATATATATATATATATACATTGTATGTGTGTGTGTTTGTCGTGCCTAATAGCCAGAACCGCTTTATTTTTCCTAGTATGCAAGATCCGATTTGCCTAACAGGCCGAATGATTTTCATTATTTTCAAATATTTCCAGATTATTATTGTTAGAAAAGAACCAATCTATTATATTAGGAACATGAATTACTGACTTAGTTATGTTAGGTTAGCTAGGATAGGATTGGATGGGTTAGGTTAGGTTTGATCAAATGTATGTTAGTTTTCACTCACCATAAAATTGCAATCATATATTATACAATAAAAACGTTATCATTTCTCACCATAAGTGAGAAGACTTTTTTTTTGGCTCCGGTTGACCTTCAATCCAGTACATTCAGAGGAAGAAAATTATAAGGCGTATGGATACCTGATTGATGAGGTTCTGCGAGTTCTTCTACTCCCCAAGCCCGGCCCGAGGCCAAGCTTGACTTGTGAGTTTGGTCCACCAGGCTGTTGCTTACTGCGGCCTGCAGGCCCACATATCCACCACAGCCCAGTTGGTCCGGCACTCTTTGAAGAAAATGATCTAGAAGAAGTCCACGGTTGTTCCGAGCATTTCTTATGCTCGCTGGGGGCGAATCACCTGCATACATCACAAAAAGTCAACCCCTTCCGCTCAAAAACGCACACAGTTCCCGTATCTTAACTGCTGGAAATCAAAGAAGAGTCGAAGTCAAGGTGAAAAATGTGTATACAAAGCCAGGTGTGAAGCAGCACTAGCGTGTCGTCATAGGAGCGAGGCGAGATATTGCGAAACAACGAGTGTTTCAGCTCAGCGCCCAGAGGCATGCAGGTTTTCCACAAAGGAAGTCATTTTAAGCGTGGGTTTTAAGACCTGATACGTGTATGTACCCCTCTATGTTATCGTTACCTTATATACAAACCAGACCTAACCTTGATACACTTAACCTAGCCTACCCTAATCCAACCTAACCTAACTTAACCTAGAGATAATATGAGGTAAAATATTTTTATATATAGATGTGCTCGAGGTGTGTGACGTCACTATGACGCTACACCATTCATACCGATACAGGTTTTATTTCCTACTGTATTTTTGTCCGGATGAGTGAGTCGTTTGGCTCCGACTCGTTACACAAGAACTCTCACTCATTTTACCAGATATTACCAACATTAAACTTGTGTACATAAATGGACTGACCTGAATAGCTAAAATATTTATCAAAAGAAAGGAGCCAAACCCGGAAGGCATTGCACTTAGATTCGGTTTTCTAGAATTACCGTTATTATATTTTATAATCAAACTGCTGTCTCCTTTGATGACTTGAAAGTGAACAAACATCCGTCCATACGTCACAAACACTACCATTCGAATAACCCAAAATATGCTAAAAACAAACAGTTGTAAGGAGTCTTTCAAATGAATTATAGATATAAAATCGAAGATAATATTAAAATGTTACATGTCAACTACTCACCAACATCAGGTGATCCATTCCCCTAACCCCGTTGTCCATTACCTCCAGGACCTCGCTGGAGGTCTCGCCTCGCTGACCACTTGACCAATGTGTCAACAACCACCATTGGCTTCCCTAGGTTGAGTTAGTATCGATCTTTTCAAGGCTTGCCAGTGGGGCTGTACGAGCCACAAAGGTTGCCTCCTAGTCAATTTGTATGGCGATGGTGTCGTGTAATAATGGTGGTGATATGTAATAATGGTGATGCATAATGTTGGTTATGTGTAATGGTGGTGATATGTAATAATGGTGATGCATAATGTTGGTTATGTGTAATGGTGGTGAATACTAGTGCTTACTTAACAGTCTTTGTCTAAAAATATCTAAGGGAAAGTGAGGTCTAAGAGTGCTTTATGCCTCGCCTCCTAGACTTGCTGTACCTGTTCCGTTTTGTATGAACGTTCCTCCTTCTATTTCTTTGTCGTACTCGGTCTTAAATTTGTAGATAGAGGAGGCTTTCACGACTTCTTTCAGTGCATTCCACATTTTGCCCCCCCCCCCCATACTGGGTACTAATATTTCCTTACATTTATTAAGCTTATTTACATTTCCAGCTTTTACTTATATCCCACTTGCCCTACTTTCTCCTAATTTAAAACAGCTATCCTTGTCCACCTTGTCTATAATCCTCAGTACCGTCAACGTATCCATCACATACCTTGCTCCTTCTCTCTTCTAGAGTGGTGACATTTCAGTTTCCTTTAATCTGTCCTAGTAGCTTAACCCCTCTTATTTCTGACACTAATATTATTGCACACTTCTGCACTTGTACAATGTTTCAGGTTTGTGTTTCACAACGAGCGGATTCCATGCTGGTGCGGCGTATTCTAGTGTTGGTGTCGCAGAGTCCGTATAAGAAAATCTTTGCAGCAAGATGATGGAATCAAACCCGCGTACCTAGGTCACTATATTATAGGTGTTGGGTGATGCCAGAACACCTGGTGTTGGCAAGGGTAGTGTCAGAGCACCAGGTGTTGACAACAATGTCAGTGAGGTTGGGCAGGTACGCTTTAATACCCTGGGAGCCTAGCAACATCATCCCCCCCCCAACCCATCCACCTCCGACTCAGTGTCTGTACTACACACAGCATTTTGCCCTCTAGAGAGGAGTTCCTTTGAAAAATCAATAGTTTAATTGCCGTAGCATATAACGTCAATGAATGTTTAAAAATATCATTCAGCTAACTTTGCATTGCAATATATAAATTTCCCCATTCAACTCTGCATGATTATTTAGTTAAATATCAAATAATTAGATTATTAATTCGTCTAATATATTCCTACCATAATTACTTTTTTAATTAACTTTTACTTATTATTGCATATTATTATTTAGATATCTCCTTCATAATACAGTATTGCCTGATTAAATCTAGCTCAGAATTCCAAGTTTGTTTTACCAGAAGAGCAACTTCTATTTCTCTAATCACAATTTGATACACCATAGCTCTGTTCGTTATCTAAACTATTTTGTTAATATATTATCGTTTGTATACCAGATTTTTACATTCCACATGGTTGCCAGCTGTCTAGAGATGTGGGCCGGTGATGGGGTGGTGAGGGTCTAAGAAAAGCTTCATATATTTCAGCATATGTAGGTGAACATGTTTTGCTAGTCCTCTTCACAGAGTACATTTTATTTGGGGAATTATGTCTTGAGGGACTGAGTACATCTAAGCTCTTTGGGCTTCAGATTGTGATTATCTTATCTTCTTCAGTCTTATCTTAGGATAATATTTCTAATAATGGGACATTTAATATTTCACCCCGGTCAGGTGAAGTTTGTGGTTGAGTGACGGTTCTGCTGGATAAGGACTTTGATAGAAGGTTGGAGGTATGGTTGCCTAGTTAGAACGGTCATGTTAAGGAATTCCAAATCTGATGTTTTGGATATAAATCAAATTACAAGCAAAAATGTTATTAAACTAATGTCTAAAATTGTGTTTGATCTACACTGTTCTACAACTGTTCATCCAACATAATTGTAACAATATTTATGAGTTTAAATTATATCAAATATAAAACTAGTATAAAAAGAAGACAAACGTCATATATGTTCCTTCTGGGTCTCGTGGTACAATTTTTTATTTTATTTTCCGGCAGTCGGGAGCAGGAAGCCTGTGCTTTGGCTTATCGAGGTCCGCCATAGGGTCCGGCGATTGACCTTCCCCAGAATGCAATCCACAAAAATTGCCTTAATTCCCTGATATGTATTTATTGCTAGGTGAACAGAGGGATCAGCTGAGATGAAAAGTGCCCAATCGTTTCTATCCGGGGGTGTAGATCGAACTCGGGTTCTTCTATTATGTGACGTAGCTCCACAGTACTACAGGACCCGTAGGGTTTTCGAAGAACATAACCAACGTTCTTCAGTAGAGCTATGTACAGGATACTGTAGCTAAGACCGAATCTGGCCTTACTACAGCTGGCTGTCAGTGAGATATGTGCTCTTCTGGTCCCCTTATGTTAAACAAAAAAGTTTTTTTTTTTATGTTAATAAAAATGTATATGAAGTACTGTATACAGTATATATAAAGAAAATCGTATAACCACGAAGGGAAAATTAAACAAGAAATTACTTACGCTCTACAGTCTTAACATATCTTCAGAAGTATTGTACACTACAGTAGTGGAGATAAATGTACAGATAGGCAAAGGAAGGTTACATGATCCCTTCTTACAAACAATGTCTGATCCCTTCTTACAAACAATGTCTGATCCCTTCTTACAAACAGTGTCTTTGTAAGAAGAAGGGTTCATGAAACATAAGAAAATAGGAAACTGCAGAAGGCCCATTGACCAATACATGTCAGCTCCTAAAAGTAATGTCCATCCAGGAATAGTTATCTATTAATCCTCTTACTAAGATTGCTTTTAATTGATCCATTAAAATGCATCCAAAGTGTATAAACCATTACTAACATTCACGTTATATGGCTTTGGAATTTATGATAAAGAAGATTCAATAATATTTATTTAAAATGTTTTTACAATTTGCGATTGAAGAAGACCTCTCCCAATCAATTTAGTCAGAATGTTCTGACAACTGAATAAATATTTATGTAGATAAACTAGAAAATTGTATTATTTGCATGTTTGACCTATATAAAATGTATTACAATCTTCACAGTGTATTTCGTAAATGACACTACGAAAGTTAGAAAGTAAGGGCTATTTCTAACTACAGTAATAATTTTCCAATGGTATTTTCATAATTAAAGACCACATGTAAATCAAATAGTTTAATTAAAGGCCTTGACAATATTTTCAAACCCCTCAAAAAATATGGTAAGTATAACATATTTTTAGAACGAATTTTCTCAGTGTTGATTTTGTTATAACACGCATGTTGGGCTTTGCTACGGCAAGCCTCCAAAAAGCTTACTGGTTGCTACCCGGTAAGCTTTTGGGGAGCTTAATGTAGCAAAACAATATGCATACAAATGGAAAGCCTGGGATAAAGAGGTGGTGCTCGACCCTGTAAAAACATATTTAATAATCATCAAAAGAAAGCGTTCAGTCAATGCAGTTATATAACAGTCTACAGTCTATGCAGTTATATAACAGTCTATAGGTAATGGTAAGTGGGGGAGGAATTAAGAAGACCCCATTTAACATTACGCAATAACCGGGTTACACCGCAAGTCTATTTTCGTAAATAGTCTACGTAAGTCATAAGTATCAACATGGATCTTCAGAATACTGAACACAGCATATATGTAAAGGTAGATGATTTCAGCCAAGGGAGGGCTAATCCCTTTAACATATAGCTGTGATACTGTATATGGTTGACTGTCAAACTGAAAATTAATATTTTTGTGGTTTATTATTACTACAGTATTTAATTAAATATTATTGTTTTTCGAAAATGTTTGAACAAATCTTTATACTGTATCAATACCTAGAGGTGATTATGTCTGATGTCTCGCTATCCGAACGCTTGGGGTTAGACTCACCCAACTTTACAGGGGAAATGGTTTTTGGTATGGGACGAACATAGGCTCGTCGGGGGGTCGGCCTAAGTTAAATGTTTTAAGAAATAATACCCTTTATAGACCCCCCATAGCGATTTTCAGAGTCAAGTGCAAAATATCTGGTGTCTTTCCCTTTCTCCCCGTCCCATCCCAAATCCTTATCCTGTCCCGCTTAATCAAAAAGATTTCTGAGAGAGGGGGGAGAAGGAGTAGAGGAAAGAGGACGAAGGGGGAGGGGAGACCAAAGGGAGAGGTGCGAGGGGGCAAAAGGGGAGATAGGATGCTAGACTTAGGCTCGGCTACAAGTACCTCTGGGAATTTGTAACATCTCTCAGGGGAGACATCTCCCGTCACGCAGGGTGCAGTCGCATCTCCACAGATCTCCAGTATCAAATGTATATGTAATTTATATTGTATTTTCTTAGATAAAAAAAGTATCAACTGATGTAGATTTGACTAAATGTAAACTCTGTCAGCAGAACTATTCGCATACTTTGCGTCATTATATAATGGAATGTGAAAAAATCGCGGAATTTAGAGATAACATCATCAATAGTGTCCAAGAAATGTGTAAGTACTTCATTCATAATGATGTGCTGCCCGAAATCTTAGCTAAGTATCCAAAATTTGCTTACTGTAAGTAATGCATGCACATGACTGTAAAGCTGCCGCCCAGTTGGGTGAGTGTGCAGCAAGACTAGTAACTGTGTGACTCATCATAGATGTAAAGTGCCTTGTATGGTGACTGTTGTGAGCCTTTTGTTGATCACTTGTGACACAAAAGATTATTGATGTGTGTATTTGTGTGGGTGATTAGGTATGTATGTGTATATATACACATGCATACCTATTTGTATTATCACCTGACCCAGTGCGGGTATAAAATCAACTAGTATTGTAAGATCTGTTCACTTGAGAATGAACCATGGAGGTTCGAAACGTTGTGCAAATTATATAAATAAGTGTAATACACTCTATAGTAAATTACTTCTTTTCTTCACCTCAAAAGTACGAAAATGAGTTTTGGAGAACTCCTATTTCAATTAAGCCCTGATGCTAAGAAAATAGTTAGAGGGATAGAAGCCCTAAACCAGAAAATAATAAACACAGAATATGCGGTCATATTCAATGAAACATGTTTGAAAGAAAACCTGCTGCCAGTATACACCAGTATATATATATGTACATGTATGTATGAGAATGTGTACATGTATATATAACATTAATAATTTTGTAACTAGCGTCAAAAAAATTGTTATTTGCTTATCTAACCGAACTAGAGGGTTCAGTTCCTGAACCGATTACGTGCCTCTGTAATCCTTTACACCACCACCACCCACGGGATGGGTATGGGGTGCATAAGAAAGAAAGAAATTGAATTGGGTGAAAAGTGGGGGAAAAGGATGCGAGTGAAAAAAAAAAGACAAAAATCAGGAATCAAGAACTTTTAATTATTTCCGATGGTCCCAGAGTCAATTAACTTACACACATTTACTTTTTGTACATAGTATTATATAAATATTTTTACCATGAAATCAGTATGAACATTTGCAAGTCTTAACTAACAAATGAAAACGAAAATAGTTGCATTTAGAATATTTACGCCTTAATAATTTTTCTTTGCGTTTTGGTCTCTAAAAAGAGGCTTGAAAATCCTAACTATTTGCTATCACAATAATATCAGCGCTGATAGGCGTGAATTAGAAAGCAAGACCAACCGAATTAAACCTCATCCCTAGAATATAATAATCAGAGGTACATGAACTGGCTACCATTCACATACAAAACTTTCACCAAACTGCAACCTGTGCACTAGCCGACTGAAGGTTGAGAGGCGGGATGAGAGTTAAAACACTGTAGCGATAAACACATGCTATGTTGCCACTCAAAAAATAGGACAAATCCAACCCCGTAGTTAATGTTCAATGCCCATGGTTATGCCCACTCAACACATGTTCAACCCTTGGTCAGTAATAAACGTCTTCTACCACTCCATCTCGCATAGGCATATTGGCTACAGTGTTCTGGGAAAATTCGGTGAGAGAAGCTTGCGTTAAGATTAGTAGACCAGAAACTCATTAATTATAAATTAGATTAATGACTTTGAGGATTGATGACGATAAGTGTTAGTATTTTAATATAAATTTGTTTACTGATCTCAAAAAATATAAATTGTATATCAATGTGTTGAATGCTGAAATCATTTTACAGTAACATTTTAATTTTTAATATAGCCAGCGCAGGGAATCCATTGTTAGGCTACATCGTACCTCTGATAAAACAGGGTGCAGTCGCACCTCGACAGATCTCCAGTATCATCTATTGATACTGGTAATGGCTCAAAAGGGCCACACTTACGGGTTATTCATGCCCGTGCCACCTTTTGAGTGGCTTAATCTTCATCAATCAATCTGATAAAACTCGGACTGGTTATCAAAAGCAGGAAAACCCATGAAGCCATTCTCAAGATTAAAAGCATAAAGAGGAAAACCTAATTAAAGAATTACTATAACATTAATATTTAAGGTAACACTCAAGGTCATGCAAGGAATTACACACTATCATTTGTAGTTCACTGAAAACATAAATTAAGCTTCATTTTGATTAGCAGCATGCTCTACGCGGTAGAACATTAGGCCAGCTAGTCGATAGGGGGGCCGAATAAGGAGAAAAAACAGAGATCTGTAATAAGTTTTACCGTCTTCATAATAATAACATTAATTTGGCACCCCTCTACTGTCCCGGATTTGGCCATCTTGAAAAAATGGCGGCCAAATTTGTTTTTTTGTAAATATCTCACTTAGGACTCACTTTAGAAGAAGAGGTGTCGGTATATATAATATAATCTACATAAAATCCTCTACAAAACATCATCTATATATTTTTCTATTGCTTAGTATGGTTTTGCTTAAGACAGACTGCGATTGGTCACTGCCGGATTTACCACCCTTGTACCCAACCATCCACCCTAAGTGCATATCCTAGATACTTATCTTATCAGTAGTCTTTGCCTGGCCAATTACTACTGCATACCTAAAATTATTATTGTTCTCCTTGACAGCTTTGATTCTTATGGTAAGGATTGTGTGGCATACAATCTCCCATCACTCCTTTGATAGAACATATCTTATTCTCCTCAGGAATATGAAATCTAATACGGTTGATTATCAGAATAATTTGAAGATACAGGCGAGTTTAAGTTTTAGCTTCTGTTTTTTCCATTCCATGTGTTATTTCTCCTGCCATTAGGCAGTTTTCGAACATTGTATCAATTGGATCATCACAGTCCTCTTCATCAATGTCTTCACCGTTCTCGAATACAAACTGTGTAAATGAGGCGGATTAAGACTCCCTGTCTGGATGTTGCAAGGCTGAAACTTAAAAAAAAAAAATGCTGACTCATCATAGGAAGTACACAATCCTAAGGTAGAAAACATACAACAGATGCTTAGAACCATATCTTTGACTAAGATAAACAACAAGACCTATTTGTAAAGGCGATCTGAAAGAATTTGGTCTAGCTGCTGTTAGGATGGCATGTGAAATTGATGTAAACTTCTTATCCCATTAACTTTAATTTACTTTCTTGTTCTTCAAATCAACAGTTTTTAACAAGGGAATCGAATGTTTCTGGTAAAAAGAGAGATTCCAAATCAGTCGACATTTTTCCTCTAAATTGAGTCTCAAGTGAGATATTTACAAAAACATTTTGGCCGCCATTTTCTCAAAATGGCAGCCAAATCCGGGGTGGTAGAGGGGGTGCAATATTGATGTTATTTAATACTCTATTACGAAGACGATAAAACTTATTGCAGCTTTCCATTATTTTGTTCTTATTCGGCACTTTCTCCTCAATCGACTGGACTAATATGAAAAACAATACTGAAGAGATATTATTGGGATTAATCTTATAGCTTAGCTGTATTCCGGTTAGCCTAGGCTATATTTCGAGGATTATCTTAAAAGAGGCCACTTTACTGGAATTTTATAAAATCATATCAAACAAAATTCAATAAGAATTGTAACGAAACGAAATCTAAAAGCCGAGTAGGCACAATACTGCATAACTAGTCTATGTAAGAAATTCAGAACGTAAAACTAACTTCTCAATAATATTGTAAGATTGTATCTTTGCGATGGAAACCAAGTCAGTGATTAAGAACAATCAAGGATCGTATATAAACAGGTTTTACAATAAATGTCGACAAACCTAAAATCCTGCCCAAGTCATGACCTGTTTATGCTACAGTATGACTGGCAAAATTGTAACCTAAGAAACATGTACACAATACTGATTTTAATCATTTGAATACGCTATAGACTCTATACAGTACTAAAAAGGTTTAATTAAGCTTCTACTACTACCAGAAACATTTCATTGCTTTCTATTATTTAAGACCAAAGACCGCAATTAAACCCCACCATTAGGCTAACTGTATAAGTTTGTAAAAATTCTAAATTAGGTTTTCTCAATCGAAATATTTTAGAATTTAAAAAAAAAATTGTATAGTTACTTCATATGCCTCAGTAGAGTACAATTTCTTAGTTAAGCATCAAGGCAACAGAAACCTGTATGAGCTTGAGGTCAATCAAGACATGACTGGTGTGAGATTAGAGATCAGTGTTCATCCTAGCAATAAAAGAAACGCAGTCTCCCACTCTTTATATCTATTATTTATATATATTCTTGTGTTACGTGCTGGTTCATCCATGTCTTCAGAGATAATAAATTTATCGGTAAAAACCAGTCTTACCCAAGAAAATATTAACCAATCAACTGTCTATTCACTAGCTTGAAATAAACTTTAAAGGTTGTATTCATGAATTTGTATAATATAAATTTATAGACTTATTATTGCGTTAAATGAAAGGAAGCTACCAGTTAACTTTATCACTGTTTATGTAATAATCTCCGTTGAGGTCTGCTAAAGACCTTTTGTGCCCTCTGTAATGCTTTTTGTGTTACCGCTCACAAGATGATTAAGGGGTGCACAATAAACTAGCCGCCTCCGGCGGCAACAATAAAAAAATGAAGTCCTTCATGAAATGGACATGAGAAAGACCTAGGAATTGATCTTTCCAATCACCAATCAATTCACACAACCCCATACTCATCCTGTGAGAGGTAGCGCAAAAAAAAATTACAGAGGGCACTAAAGATATTCATCAGACCACAACGGAGAATATTACATTGACAATTACGTCTATCCTAAGAATGCACCAATCTTGGGAGGCAATGCAGCCAGACCATTCACGTGATTTACGACAAAATACAAAATAAGGGGCACTAAAACGCCACACACCTAACCTAACCTAACCTAACCAACCTAAACATAGGAAACGTGGATATTGGTGAGCCGCACCTTTCAGAGTATCCCATATTTAGAACGTTGGAACCATAACGTACAAAATGAGACGCGTTCTTCACCGTCTGTGTCGCAGGATATCCGACAATGCCCTAAATTTCACTCAGGATAATATTGGAGCAAAATTAAGAAATAAATCTAATACAGATTTGAAAGCGAAAAACACAACAAATACTGTTGTACATTTTAAGAACTGGAACCAATAAAAACTGGAGAGTAGCGGTTTCACACCTGGTCCACTACACCCAACCGCAACTCTCCGCAGTTCCCGCACGCTCTTCTGGCAACAGGCGAGCCAGATGAATAGGTCTGAAGCTGCCTCGTATGGGCCAATAGGCCTTCTGCATTTACCTTCATTCTTATGTATATATACTTCCCGCACGTGGAACTTTGTAATAACTGTAGTTCTGCTAGGATATGTAATATGCATTATTTTTGCATACAATTCCAGTTACAAACATACTCTTACCCAATAAAAAGATAGAGGCTCATGGTATTGGGGGTGCTATATTAGGCTGGATTAGGGCATGGCTATACCAAAGGAAACAGAGAATTAGTATAAATGGGGTTAAGTCAGAGTGCGAAAATGTTGTAAGTGGAGTGCCTCAAGGCTCTGTCCTGGGACCTCTGTTGTTTATAATATATATAAATGATTTAGATTCAGGTTTGAGTAGCAACATTTGCAAATTTGCCGATGATACAAAAATCGGCAGGGAAATTAACACGGAAGAAGACTCACTATCACTTCAAGTTGATCTAAATAAGGTTTTGAAATGGTCAAAGGATTGGCAGATGCTGTTTAATACTGAAAATGTAAAGTTTTGAGGCTAGGTAATGATGATTTACAAGATAGTTACAAGATACGAGCTAGATGGTGTTGAGATTGCGAAGTCGGATTGCGAAAGGGATCTGGGAGTCATGATTAGTAAGAATTTAAAACCAAAGGATCAATGCATGAATGTTTGCAATAAGGCAAATATGACACTGGGATTTATTAATCGAAGCGTTAGTAACAAGACACCTAGTGTTGTTCTTCAGCTATATCTTGCTCTGGTTAGGCCCCATTTGGATTA
>NC_091154.1:33012153-33084653 GCF_040958095.1 Procambarus clarkii | reverse complement strand
GCCTAATGCATTCCATTTATTAAAGTACCCTGACACTGAAACAATTATTTCTAATCTCTCTCTCTCTCTCTCGGAGGCTCATTTGGGTACTCAGTTTCCACCTGTGTCCCCTGGTTTGTGTTCCACCCATGCTAAATACTTGTCTTGTACACCATGACAATGTCTGAGAATTTTGTAGGTGGTGATCATGTCTCCCCTTACTCTTTGTCTTCCAGGGATGAGATTTAGCTCCTGTAGTCTTTCCTCGTAATTCATACTCATGTGGTGTTGACAGTGCGAAAGTTTTATCAGATGTATGTGAAGGAGAGTTGCGAGAGACTTGATGAGACAGGAAGAAGACGAGAGAGATATCAAATAATATACACCTGGAAGATACTGGAGGTCCAAGTACCAAATCTACACAGTAAAATAACAACGTACTGGAGTGAACGATATGGAAGAAAATGCAGAATAGAACCAGTGAAGAGCAGAGGTGCCATAGGCACAATCAGAGAACACTGTATAAACATCAGAGGTCCGCGGTTGTTCAACGTCCTCCCAGCAAGCATAAGAAATATTGTCGGAACAACCGTGGACATCTTCAAGAGGAAACTAGATTTATTCCTCCAAGGAGTGCCGGACCAACCGGGCTGTGGTGGGTATGTGGGCCTGCGGGCCGCTCCAAGCAAGAGCCTGGTGGACCTGGTTACCTGGTTGATACCTGGTTGATGGGGTTCTGGGAGTTCTTCTACTCCCCAAGGACCAAACTCTCACAAGTCAAGCCTGGCCTCGGGCCGGGCTTGGGGAGTAGAACTCCCAGAACCCCATCAACCAGGTATCAACCAGGCATATGCAGGAAAGGTGGAAGGGGGAGGAGGAGGATCGGTGAGGTGGGGTGGAAGGGGGAGAAGGAGGAGGATCGGTGAGGTGGGGTGGACGGTGCTGTATGGGGGGAGTGGTGGCAGGAGTAGGTGACCAGGGAAGGATGAGGGGGAGAACTGGTTGGGTCGGGATGAGAGGGGTGGAGGGTAGGAAAGGGGGGGGAAGGGGGAGAAGGGATGGTGTCGGTAGGAGGAGGGGGGGGGGTTAGGTTATTACAGTAGGGGAGAGGCAGGGAGCTAGTGGGTTTGGTAGTCATCTGGTTGTGCTTGATGTGAGGTAAGAAGTGACGGGGGGGGGGAGTGTTTATAGGAATGGGGTAGAGCAGATTTGTAATGAAGGATTGAGAAATGGGAATCATGAAAAAGGAAGATTGGGGAGGAAGAGTAATGGTGGTCAGAAGAAGGGGAGGTGTAGAAGGCAGCAAGTAGGATGAGAGAGAGAGAGAGAGAGAGAGAGAGAGAGAGAGAGAGAGAGAGAGAGAGAGAGAGAGAGAGAGAGAGAGAGAGAGAGAGAGAGAGAGAGAGAGAGAGAGAGAGAGCGAGCTCACACGTATTTCAAAATAATGAAAATAAATGTAATAAAAATGCTAGGGGGTGCAAATGGTAATGTTAGCTGCGAGTAGAGACTAAAGGTAAGAAAGGTAAAGAGGAAGGGTGAGGGGGCTGGTCCAGGAAGGAGGGTCAGGGGGTTCTTTTGTGGCGGTCAGGGAGGGAGGGAATGGAAGAAGGCAGGGGAAGGGGAGGAAGTGGATGAGAGCCCATGAGGGTCGGACGGAGGGATGGCAGGGAAGGGGAGGGGGGGGGGTGGATGAGGGCCGGGTAACGGAGGGGAGATGGGGGTGAGGGAGGGAAGAGCAGCAGCTCCACGGAACAGTGCCTCATTCAACTGTTTATTCACTTGCACTCAAAGCCTGAGAAGTTGCAGCAGCCTCACACAGTGTCACACAAGTGTTGCAGCAGCCTCACACAGTGTCACAGTGTTGCAGCAGCCTCACACAGTGTCACACAGTGTTGCAGCAGCTTCACACAGTGTTGCAGCAGCTTCACACAGTGTTGCAGCAGCCTCACACAGTGTCACACAGTGTTGCAGGAGCCTCACAGTGTCACAGTGTTGCAGCAGCCTCTCAGTGTCACACAGTGTTGCAGCAGCCTCACAGTGTCACACAGTGTTGCAGCAGCCTCACAGTGTCACACAGTGTTGCAGCAGCCTCACACAGTGTTGCAGCAGCCTCACACAGTGCTCCAGCAGCTTCACACAGTGTTGCAACAGCCTCACAGTGTTGCAGCAGCCTCACAGTGTCACACAGTGTTGCAGCAGCCTCACAGTGTCACACAGTGTTGCAGCAGCCTCACACAGTGTTGCAGCAGCTTCACACAGTGTTGCAGCAGCCTCACACAGTGTCACACAGTGTTGCAGGAGCCTCACACAGTGTTGCAGGAGCCTCACAGTGTTGCAGCAGCCTCACAGTGTCACACAGTGTTGCAGCAGCCTCACACAGTGTTGCAGCAGCCTCACACAGTGTCACACAGTGTTGCAGCAGCCTCACACAGTGTCACACAGTGTTGCAGCAGCCTCACACAGTGTCACACAGTGTTGCAGCAGCCTCACACAGTGTCACACAGTGTTGCAGCAGCCTCACACAGTGTCACACAGTGTTGCAGCAGCTTCACACAGTGTTGCAACAGCCTCACAGTGTTGCAGCAGCCTCACAGTGTCACACAGTGTTGCAGCAGCCTCACACAGTGTCACACAGTGTTGCAGCAGCCTCACACAGTGTCACACAGTGTTGCAGCAGCCTCACAGTGTCACACAGTGTTGCAGCAGCCTCACACAGTGTCACACAGTGTTGCAGCAACCTCACACAGTGTCACACAGTGTTGCAGCAGCCTCACACAGTGTCACACAGTGTTGCAGCAGCCTCACACAGTGTCACACAGTGTTGCAGCAGCCTCACACAGTGTCACACAGTGTTGCAGCAGCCTCACACAGTGTCACACAGTGTTGCAGCAGCCTCACACAGTGTCACACAGTGTTGCAGCAGCCTCACACAGTGTCACAGTGTTGCAGCAGCCTCACACAGTGTCACACAGTGTCACAGTGTTGCAGCAGCCTCACACAGTGTCACACAGTGTTGCAGCAGCCTCACAGTGTCACACAGTATTGCAGCAGCCTCACAGTGTCACACAGTGTTGCAGCAGCCTCACAGTGTCACACAGTGTTGCAGCAGCCTCACACAGTGTCACAGTGTTGCAGCAGCCTCACAGTGTCACACCGTGTTGTAGCAGCCTCACAGTGTCACGCAGTGTTGCAGCAGCCTCACAGTGTCACACAGTGTTGCAGCAGCCTCACAATGTCACACAGTGTTGCAGCAGCCTCACAGTGTCACACACGTGTTGCAGCAGCCTCACAGTGTCACACAGTGTTGCAGCAGCCTCACAGTGTCACACAGTGTTGCAGCAGCCTCACAGTGTCACACACGTGTTGCAGCAGCCTCACACAGTGTTGCAGCAGCCTCACAGTGTCACACAGTGTTGCAGCAGCCTCACACAATGTCACAGTACCTGAGAGGCTGCAGGAGCCACAACAGTGTTGCAGCAGCCTCACACAGTATCTGAAAGGCTGCAGCAGCCTCACACAGTATCTGAAAGGCTGCAGCAGCCTCACACAGTATCTGAAAGGCTGCAGCAGCCTCACACAGTATCTGAAAGGCTGCAGCAGCCTCACACAGTATCTGAAAGGCTGCAGCAGCCTCACACAGTATCTGAAAGGCTGCAGCAGCCTCACACAGTATCTGAAAGGCTGCAGCAGCCTCAACACAGTACTGCAGCACCTTCACAGTGCCTGGCAAGCTGCAACATCCCCACAGTGTGTACAACAGGTTGAAGCACCCCCTCAAAGTGTACCCAGCAAGTTGCAACGATTTAACAATGCCTGGCACCCAGTGCCTAACAGGCTACAACACCCTGACAGTGCCACCAAAAATTCAGCACTTTGCTAGTCCACAACATAATTTGAGTGCCAAGTAGAATGTAGCACCCTGATAAGTGCCTAGTAGAATTTAGCACCCTGGCAGTGCCTAGTAAAATTGAACACCCTGACAGTGCCTAGTAGAATTTAAGCACCCTGAGTGCCTAGCAGAATTTAGCACCCCTGACAGTGCCTAGTAGAATTTAAACACCTTGACAGTGCCTAGTAGAATTTAGCACCCTGAGTGCCAGCAGAATTTAGCAACCCTGACAGTGCCTAGTAGAATTTAGCACCCTGGCAGTGCCTAGTAGAATTTAAGCACCCCGAGTGCCTAGCAGAATTTAGCACCTTGACAGTGCCTAACAGAATTTAGCACCCTGACAGTGCCTAGCAGAATTTAGCACCCTGACTGACTAGCAGAATTTAGCACCCTGACAGTGCCTAGTAGAATTTAGCATTCAGACAAGTGCATAGTAGAATTTAGCACCCTGGCAGTGCCTAGCAGAATTCAGCAGCCTGAGTGCCTCGCTAAAGTTAGTACCCTGACAGTGCCTAGCAGGATACAGCACACCCAATAAATGCACCCACATCCATCTCGGCTTTCTATAAACATTTCACTATCCACGGGATACGGAATTCACCCACACCATAATGTTATAGTTACTGCCTTTCCTAGCTGTAACCAGACATAATACAAATAATTTTTAAGACGCAGATCATTACTACTTGAGCTATTAATATTAAAACATACTGAATGACTGGCCCGAGACAAAATTTAAATTAAAATTTTGCCAGTATACGAGACAGGCTAAACGCATTAGCAAAGGTTTTAAGCTCCGCCGTCAATACGCAAAATACCTCACACTTTACCATTTATATATATCTAACTGCCGCCCGTAAATGGCTGATAATTAACCCATAAAAATATCTAGTGTGGGCGCGACGTGGGTAAAATGGTGTGGGTGTGGCAGCCATTGGTGGTGAGGGCGGCGGCTGCTGCCTCCTGGAGCCTCGTCGCCGCCGCCGCCCTCCACACCTGGTTCGTATCCCCCGCTGTTGGAGGGGGATCTATAAGTACTGTATTCATACAACTGTATTGTATGCCAAAATGAGGGATTTTTTTATGTATATATATATATATATATATAATACCTCGGGTACCCGTATTAACTGTTGAAGGAGACCCAACGGCTGGTCGGCAGCGCCACAATTCACAGTTAACCTTAATTAACCGCCATTCCCCGGCTACGTCTCGAGTTAAAATAATTTGATATCAAATGTTTAAAGTTATTATTTCCGTATATAGTGTTTTCGGGCCTACGACGCAGTAGACCTATGCTGGGGGGGGGTGGCTCCCAGACTGGCTTGCGCCCTTCACTACTCAAGTGAGAACTACATTATTTCTCGCTATCTTAACATAACATTCAATACTTCCCGTGTTAAAAAGATATATACCTGCTGCCACTGCCACACTGGTGCCTGCACCAACAGTCTGCTGGAGCAGAGCGGCTCGCAAAATATTAGCGTCGTCAAAGGTGAGCGCCGCCGCCACCAAGTGCGCAAGCGCCATCTTTATTGGAACTAAATTTCGCGGACAAAGGAAGTCGCACCAATACCATACATAGGGACCCCCAGGAGCCCCTCACCGGCGTGGCTCGGGTCCACCTCTGACCACATATCGTCATAATAACGCAGCAGCGTCGTCAGGAATGAGGGAGATGGGATAAATGAAACAAATGGAGGAGCAGTGCATCGGAGTGACGGAAGGTTGGCCTGGCCGGCCGCCGCCGCCGCCAACAGCTGAAGGCGGCTTCTCTGCGGGAATGACACTTCCCTCTTGCAAAGACAGCCGCTCTTGGTATTTCCCCGTGCACTCCACGTGTTGCTGTAGGTCTCGAGTCATTTTATTTAACACTGATTTCTGATTGTCGGCCAAAAAACTCACTCATATTGCCACAACACCAAAATGGCGTCGCTCCCTCTCTTCACTCGATACAGCACTGAGGGTGGAAGCTCTGTGACGTCATGGTATTCGTCCGCCACTCTCGAATATCACTTAATTATTTACAAAAATACGATAAATTTATATAATATACATTAGAATTTCGCACAATTTAACCTCAGTTATGTTTTTAATGTTATTTTAATGATAGTTTGGGAGATATTATTGATATATGTCCGGGCACTACATGAAGTGGCGGAGGTTGAGGAGCGCGTCCGGTAGTGGTGGAGAGAACGAGACCATCTTCGTAAACAGTCATTCGGCTGCTATGATCGTGATCAGACGCACGAGCTACCTTACTCCCCACGGTTGGCAGCCACGAACTTAGAACACGCCAATATCACACTTAGGGCCCTAGCTCATAACGTCCTGTGTTGTGTGTGGAGACGTGACATGACTACCATTGAAGTTTTGTTACCATCACCGCGAGTCAACATGCTGGATACTGGAGGAGGCTTGAGCGCTGTGGACAACCTGAATCTCCCGACCCTGTGTGGGCCTCACAGGGGCACCCGCCGCCCGTCGGGGACCGCCGAGAGTGAGAGTGATTCTCCCCCAAGTAAGAAGAGCAAGAAGGCCCGCCGCCGCAGGAAGAGGCCACGTCAACGTTGTGCCATGAATGGGTTTAGGGCGAAACCAGTTGCTCCCTTCAACACCACCCAGTTCCTGATGGCGGAGCACGACCTACTGCAGGACACGGACATTGTTGCTCGCCCTCGACGTCATCGTGACTCCTCGTTCAGCCTCGACTCTGAAGATCAGTCCAACGAATTTTACTCGTCCCCAGAAGACGAAGAAGAATTTCTCGCCCGTGAATTCTGGACGGCCTACGAAGACGTTCACGCCGAGCGGCTCGATACCATGACGAAGGCGCAGCTGGTGCAGGAGTACCTTGCCCTGGAGGAGAAGGTAGACTTATTGGAGCGTCAGCTACGCGCTGTCAGAGCCCGTCATCGATATCGTCTCCAGCAGAACGACGATGAAGACGACGACGATGCTGTTGGTCCTGGTGAACTGCGCGTTGATTCTGAGACCGCACAGAAGATCAGCATATTTCAGTCTGAAATTACCAATCTGGAATCTGAAAATCGCCGCCTACGGGAGGAGAACTTCGAACTGCGACGCACATCTCTCACCAGGTCGTCGTCGTCATCGTCCTCGTCCTCCAGTAGCGACTCGAGTAGTAGTAGCAGCAGCAGCAGTGATTCCAGCAGTGATAGCGAGATGGAAGATGATAGCCGCAAGCAACAAGAGGAGCCCATAGAAGCCCCAACTTCCGGAAGAGCATCTCCCGCCGCAGAAGTGTGGAGCAGCACCGCTCAAGAGTCTCGTGTGGACTATATAGAGTCAGTGAACAGTGTGGATGACCAGTGCCAGCCAGATAGTGGCGTGTCGTGTGATAGTCCCGAGGCTGCCGACCCTCCAACCTCATCCTCGATCACCGACACGGAGGAGGTGACGCCGGGCAAGTGTGAGGGCAACGCAGTGGAAAGCGAGGTCACCAGCACGACGGCAGCGTAGCGGCTTGACGCCTCGCCACGACTACTCTCACGCTTTGATCTGTGATCCCTGACTAATTATGGTCCACACGAATGTTAGTGGCATATAAGGAGTCGAGGCACGCCCACCGACGTTCACCTCCCCCCCACGTCACCCCGCCAGCTGTGACGACGACGTTCCTGTTGCTTCACATCGGCCACGAACTGGACAAAAGTCGCCGTTGGTGTTTGGCTGACGTATGAACGTTTGTTAGTACGAGTTCAAAGTGTTCATTTAAGTTAGTGAATAGTATTGATCTCTTATATATAAGCCTGAGACAGTGGTTGGGTGCTCCCGTGAACCTGTCGGCCGACTCGAGCGAGCGCAGTGTGGGAATTTCACCAGATTATATTCGCCAAGGCTCGTGTTTGTGCCGATGACGGATTACTTTCAGAACTTTACAAAAAGTCGATCTCTCAATATTGTTCATGAGTGATTTTTTTTTTTTAAAGATAAATTGAATGTGGTCGTATAACGATACTAAAGTCATGAATACCGTACGCAAGTGTGTGTGAGGTGCCAGACGGCGCTAGTTTCCAGATACCAGTCCGCCAACCCCGTGAAAATCAAGGCTTATCTCCAGGACGATGTTGTAATTCAAGGTGCATGAGATTTTGAATAGTTAAAAGATGACTGAAAGTAATTGCTATAGAGGCGGAATTGTATTAAATTTCCATCCTTAAGCTATAGACTATGAAGTGAAAAGAAAATTTGTATGCTAGTTACTGTTTAAAAAAAAAAATATCTCGCGGACCTATCTTGAAGCTAGTCATTAAGGTCAAATTCTGATCTTCCCACGGGGGGGTCATAGTATTTCATTCATTGTTTTGTTTCTCCTGTGGGAATTCTACGAATTTGTACCATATATTTTTTATGAAAAGGAAAGACGTTATGCCAATTTAACAGGATATATTAATATATTAATTTTTATTTTTATTTTTGTTTTTTTAAGCCAGAGAAAGGGCAGGGCGTTCATTTCTTGGCTGTGACTTTACGCTTGGGACATGTGTTCCAGACGCTATTGTATGCTTATATTGTAGCGCCCCGTGATAAAGATTATATATGTATATAAATATATATAAATAAATAAATATATATAGACGCTCGTGTAATTTTGTTTCGCGAGCGATTTTCGTCTTTGTGTACTGAAGAGTCTTTAAATGTATATTTTTCTTGGCAGTTGTATGTGCAGATTTTTAAGGGAAATGTAAACTTCTCAAGAGTTCCAAGTGTGGATAAATTTTTCCCCGAATTATTTTATTGTTTTAAGGCTCGTCATTACATGTCTTTTAGTCTTACGGTTAGACTTTGAACGGTGCATTATTCGACCTTTACGGTAAACTCGCAGTGAGCTGCTTGATGCTATTTTCAGAAATGTAAAGTTTATCAGGCTCTTGAGAGTATTTCACCAGGGCGTTATGTCTACCTTTGAAAGTCTGCTACACATATCCTGTTGATGGCTGCGAGACATTTCGGCCAGAATTCTGAAATGGCTTGTATGAATCGCCAGAACCTCTTGTTCAGTTTAACTGAATAATATTAGAGATTAGTGTGTATTAGGCAATTTCAGAATTCGAGGCCTAGCGAGTACAAAGTTCCCATGATCTTAACCTTCCCCCTTGTTTATTTTTTTAAGAAATGGTATTTGTTAAGAAAAAGTTTATCGATAGCTATAAATATAAAAACGTAAATAATTTTTTTTTTGGTTATATGCAAAGTTATCTTATGATGGTCGTACCTGAAATTATAAGATAAATATGAAATGTGATCTTTCCTTTTCAGAATGTTATGTGCTTCCTACGCGGAGAAATATTGTAAAACAGATTTTCCAGAAATAAAAAATAATTTTAATTTGAATACATTTGTTTTTGTCCAGACTTACTACCATTATATTTTTAATTTATTATATTATTTGAAAATGGGCGATAATTACATCTTGCTAATAAGCATCTTGTATTCAGATGGTAAGTTACAACTAAATCACTTGTCTAACTGAAGATGGCAGAGTTAATGAGGCTTCTACTTTGAGCCAGATTACAAATGTTGGAAAATATACAGAGACTTCAAATGTGTTTACAAGATTACAGATGTACCTGGCAGCTGAAATAATATTAAAATATTAAAGGGTTTAATTCTTGCGTTGTTGATGTACTGACAGTTGAAATTTAAATAATTTATTTAAAGCTATGAAACTGATGTAGCTCAAAGGGAAATTGTTTTATCATTGTTACAGGACAGACATTGTACAGTCTATGGTGTTAAACGTCACTCCCTCTTTCTCCTTTGTTGTCCAAAGGTCTAGGAAAGGAAGAGGGATGGGAGATGAAATTTTGGAAGAGGATTTGGATGTAGAGAGAAGAGGCTTAAAAGTTTGGTGGCCTGTCCACCATGGGTTGGCATGAGGTGTGGGTCGTTTGTTTGGGTGTACGGTATGTTGGGTTGCACAGCCCCGCTCCTGTGCCAGGTAAGTCCACTACGGGCTCACCATAGCCCGTGCTACTTTGAACAAAAAGTTCCCAGTAGCTGAATCTTAAACAACAAACTGTTGGGTTGTGGTATTGGCTGCCCCTGATCCACCAGCTAGTACAAAGAGCTTAAAGCCTCTTATTTTACACCTTGAGTTAGCAAACCTTTAAACTCGTGCTTAGACCTATTTAGTCATATGACCCTAGTGACCAAACTTTATAATTGATAAATATGCTACCCCTTCCCTGTAGAATTGAAAAAATAAAATTTTAGCCAGTGTGGGTTTGAATAATGGCATCTGAAGGTGAAATCACATTAGTAAAAAAATTAATTGGACACCTACCGTCATTTAGATAAGTAGATATATTTAACCAACTAAAGTAAGTTTAGTGCTTGCATGCAATACATTAACATCGACTACAAAAAATACAGATGAGCTGGGAAACCATTACAAATATTTCATGCATTTACAAGGAAGCGTTGATTAACAAGGTACGATGGCTTATGTGAGTTCTAGTAGCATGTAGAGTCGCATATATATATAATGTAAGTTAAATGATGCCTCGCAAGTGACCAGAAGGCAAAATATACACGGAAAAGCACTAGCAGTCGCAGCAGTGAAAGAATGTTCTGCAATAATATTAGGAAAACACAAGTTAACAACTTTCTATCTGTTGTGATCTTAAGCAAATTTGTGAATGGAGGAGTGTAAGGTTTAATTAATCAGACGCCACAACGCTTGGCACATATATAGAATATATATGTGTTCAGCCATAAAAATAATACCAGACACGGTACAAGCCTTAACAAAAAAAAAAAAATTCTGCAAGGGAGCTTGAACCTGGAAGAATAGAACCCACACATGCTTAAAATGCTGTCACCAAGTGTTGATGTAGCTACCATGACTGTCACCAGGTGTTGGGGTAGCCACCATGACTGTCACCAGGTGTTGGTGTAGCCACCATGACTGTCACCAGGTGTTGGTGTAGCCACCATGACTGTCACCAGGTGTTGATGTAGCTACCATGACTGTCACCAGGTGTTGGGGTAGCCACCATGACTGTCACCAGGTGTTGGGGTAGCCACCATGACTGTCACCAGGTGTTGGTGTAGCCACCATGAATGTCACCAGGTGTTGGTGTAGCCACCATGACTGTCACCAGGTGTTGGTGTAGCCACCATGACTGTCACCAGGTGTTGGTGTAGCCACCATGACTGTCACCAGGCGTTGGTGTAGCCACCATGACTGTCACCAGGTGTTGGTGTAGCCACCATGACTGTCACCAGGTGTTGGTGTAGCCACCATGACTGTCACCAGGTGTTGGTGTAGCTACCATGACTGTCACCAGGTGTAGCCACCATGACTGTCACCAGGTGTTGGTGTAGCCACCATGACTGTCACCAGGTGTTGGTGTAGCCACCATGACTGTCACCAGGTGTTGGTGTAGCCACCATGACTGTCACCAGGTGTTGGTGTAGCCACCATGACTGTCACCAGGTGTTGGTGTAGCCACCATGACTGTCACCAGGTGTTGGTGTAGCCACCATGACTGTCACCAGGTGTTGGCCAGGCAAGACACTGGGGAGCGTGTGGGAAGCCAAGGCAAGAGCTGTGCCAACCCCTCCACATAACCATAGACGGAGATAAAGCCAAGCACGAGGGGTGTAAGATCAGCTCTTGTGGGGATGACTGGGGTCGTAGGGGTGGGTGTGGTCGTCCTGGTGACGGGAGTGAGGCGGGGGGGAGATCGTGGTGACTGAGGTCGTCGGGGTGACTGAGGCCCAGGGTGACTGGGGTCACGGGGTGACGAGGGTCGTCGGGGTGACGGAGGTCGTCGGGTGACGGAGGTCGTCGGGGTGACGGAGGTCGTCGGGTGACGGAGGTCGCCAGGGTGATGGGAGTCGTCGGGGTGACGGAGGTCGCCAGGGTGATGGGAGTCGTCGGGGTGACTGAGGTCGTCGGGGTGACTGGGGTCGTCGGGGTGACGGGGGTCGTCGGGGTGACGGGGGTCGTCGGGGTGACGGGGGTCGTCGGGGTGACGGGGGTCGTAGGGGTGACGGGGGTCGTCGGGGTGACGGGGATCGTCGGGGTGACGGGGGGTAACGGGGGTCGTCGGGGTGACGGGGGTCGTCGGGGTGACGGGGATCGTCGGGGTGACTGGGGTCGTCGGGGTGACGGGGGTCGTCGGGGTGACGGGGGTCGTCGGGGTGACGGGGGTCGTCGGGGTGACTGGGGTCGTCGGGGTGACGGGGGTCGTCGGGTAGACGGGGGTCGTCGGGATGACGGGGGTCGTCGGGGTGACGGGGGTCGTCGGGGTGACGGGGGTCGTCGGGGTGACGGGGGTCGTCGGGGGTGACAGACGTCGTCGGGGGTGACAGAAGACAAGGACAATATTCAACAATGAAGGCACACTTACAACTTTGTTATCTTTTGTCTCTTAGCAAGTCTGTCTGTGTTCGATGATGAAAACTAGACACAAGGCGCAGGCCTCAAGTTGGGGGTTGGCAACAGTGAAACGAGTGCCACTTGACACGGTCTCCATGGGAACCCAAAGACAATATTTGAAATAGCAACACACAGTACATGCAGAGATACAGATTATATATATATATATATATATATATATATATATATATATATATATATATATATATATATATATATATATATATATATAAAGAGAGAGAGAAAGAGAGATGGGGAAGGGGTGGGGGGCAGAGACAGTACTGAGGCTGACCCCAACAGTCAATGACAGACCCAAATGAGACGCCCCACTCCCACAGCTGGTGGCCCAAGATGAGACGCCCCACTCCCACAGCTGGTGGCCCAAGATGAGACGCTCCACTCCCACAGCTGGTGGCCCAAGTTGAGACGCCCCACTCCCACAGCTGGTGGCCCAAGATGAGACGCCCCACTCCCACAGCTGGTGGCCCAAGATGAGACGCCTCACTCCCACAGCTGGTGGCCCAAGATGAGTCGCCCCACTCCCACAGCTGGTGGCCCAAGATGAGACGCCCTACTCCCACAGCTGGTGGCCCAAGATGAGACGCCCTACTCCCACAGCTGGTGGCCCAAGATGAGACGCCCCACTCCCACAGCTGGTGGCCCAAGATGAGACGCTCCACTCCCACAGCTGGTGGCCCAAGTTGAGACGCCCCACTCCCACAGCTGGTGGCCCAAGATGAGACGCCCCACTCCCACAGCTGGTGGCCCAAGATGAGACGCCTCACTCCCACAGCTGGTGGCCCAAGATGAGTCGCCCCACTCCCACAGCTGGTGGCCCAAGATGAGACGCCCCACTCCCACAGCTGGTGGCCCAAGATGAGACGCCCCGCTCCCACAGCTGGTGGCCCAAGATAAGACGCCCCACTCCCACAGCTGGTGGCCCAAGATGAGACGTCCCACTCACACAGCTGGTGGCCCAAGATGAGGCGTCAGGGTGAGGAGGGCCAGGGTGAGGAGGGCCAGGGTGAGGGAGGGCCGATGGATTGGGTGAGGGAGGGCCAGGGTGAGGGAGGGCCGAGGGCCAGGGTGAGGGAGGGCCGAGGGCCAGGGTGAGGGAGGGCCGAGGACCAGGGTGAGGGAGGGCCAGGGTGAGGGAGGCCCGAGGACCAGGGTGAGGGAGGGCCAGGGTGAGGGAGGGCCGAGGGCCAGGGTGAGGGAGGGCCGAGGACCAGGGTGAGGGAAGGCCGAGGGCCAGGGTGAGGGAGGGCCGAGGACCAGGGTGAGGGAGGGCCGAGGGCCAGGGTGAGGGAGGGCCGAGGACCAGGGTGAGGGAGGGCCGAGGGCCAGGGTGAGGGAGGGCCGAGGGCCAGGGTGAGGGAGGGCCAGGGTGAGGGAGGACCAGGGTGAGGGAGGGCCAGGGTGAGGGAGGGCCGAGGGCCAGGGTGAGGGAGGGCCGAGGACAAGGGTGAGGGAGGGCCAGGGTGAGGGAGGACCAGGGTGAGGGAGGGCCAGGGTGAAGGAGGACCAGGGTGAGGGAGGGCCGAGGGCCAGGGTGAGGGAGGGCCGAGGACAAGGGTGAGGGAGGGCCGAGGGCCAGGGTGAGGGAGGACCAGGGTGAGGGAGGGCCGAGGGCCAGGGTGAGGGAGGGCTGAGGGCCAGGGTGAGGGAGGGCCAGGGTGAGGGAGGGCCAGGGTGAGGGAGGGCCAGGGTGAGGGAGGACCAGGGTGAGGGAGGGCCAGGGTGAGGGAGGGCGACCAACTGATGTCACCACTATAGTGACTTGGAAGCAGACACGGGCGGCGACCTCGGGCCAGCATCATAGTGTTAGGCACTCACTCACTCTAAGGAGGCAGCGACACTCGCGCGCGCGCGCGCGCGTGTGTGTGTGTGTGTGTGTGTGTGTGTGTGTGTGTGTGTGTGTACTCACCTACTCACCTGTACTCACCTAGTTGTACTCACCTAGTTGTGTTTGCGGGGGTTGAGCTCTGGCTCTTTGGTCCCGCCTCTCAACCGTCAATCAACAGGTGTACAGATTCCTGAGCCTATCGGGCTCTATCATATCTACACTTGAAACTGTGTATGGAGTCAGCCTCCACCACATTACTTCCTAATGCATTCCATTTGTCAACCACTCTGACACTAAAAAAGTTCTTTCTAATATCTCTGTGGCTCATTTGGGTACTCAGTTTCCACCTGTGTCCCCTTGTGCGTGTTCCCCTTGTGTTAAATAGACTGTCTTTATCTACCCTATCAATTCCCTTTAGAATCTTGAATGTGGTGATCATGTCCCCCCTAACTCTTCTGTCTTCCAGCGAAGTGAGGTTTAATTCCCGTAGTCTCTCCTCGTAGCTCATACCTCTCAGCTCGGGTACTAGTCTGGTGGCAAATCTTTGAACCTTTTCCAGTTTAGTCTTATCCTTGACTAGATATGGACTCCATGCTGGGGCTGCATACTCCAGGATTGGCCTGACATATGTGGTATACAAAGTTCTGAATGATTCTTTACACAAGTTTCTGAATGCCGTTCGTATGTTGGCCAGCCTGGCATATGCCGCTGATGTTATCCGCTTGATATGTGCTGCAGGAGACAGGTCTGGCGTGATATCAACCCCCAAGTCTTTTTCCTTCTCTGACTCCTGAAGAATTTCCTCTCCCAGATGATACCTTGTATCTGGCCTCCTGCTCCCTACACCTATCTTCATTACATTACATTTGGTTGGGTTAAACTCTAACAACCATTTGTTCGACCATTCCTTCAGCTTGTCTACGTCTTCTTGAAGCCTCAAACAGTCCTCTTCTGTTTTAATCCTTCTCATAATTTTAGCATCGTCTGCAAACATTGAGAGAAATGAATCGATACCCTCTGGGAGATCATTTACATATATCAGAAACAAGATAGGACCGAGTACAGAGCCCTGTGGGACTCCACTGGTGACTTCACGCCAATCGGAGGTCTCACCCTTCATCGTAACTCTCTGCTTCCTATTGCTTAGATACTCCCTT
This sequence comes from Procambarus clarkii, assembly GCF_040958095.1. Classification (NCBI taxonomy): domain Eukaryota; kingdom Metazoa; phylum Arthropoda; class Malacostraca; order Decapoda; family Cambaridae; genus Procambarus; species Procambarus clarkii. The sequence continues at coordinate 33,069,369 of NC_091154.1, read as the reverse complement.
ATCCACTGGAGCACCTTACCAGCTACACCTGCCTGTCTCTCCAGCTTATGTACCAGCCTCTTATGCGGTACAGTGTCAAAGGCTTTCCGACAATCCAAGAAAATGCAGTCCGCCCAGCCCTCTCTTTCTTGCTTAATCTTTGTCACCTGATCGTAGAATTCTATCAAGCCTGTAAGGCAAGATTTACCCTCCCTGAACCCATGTTGGCGATTTGTCACGAAGTCCCTTCTCTCCAGATGTGTTACCAGGTTTTTTCTCACGATCTTCTCCATCACCTTGCATGGTATACAAGTCAAGGACACTGGCCTGTAGTTCAGTGCCTCTTGCCTGTCGCCCTTTTTGTATATTGGGACCACATTCGCCGTCTTCCATATTTCTGGTAGGTCTCCCGTCTCCAGTGACTTACTATACACTATGGAGAGTGGCAAGCAAAGTGCCTCTGCACACTCTTTCAGTATCCATGGTGAGATCCCATCTGGACCAACAGCCTTTCTAACATCCAGATCTAGCAGGTGTCTCTTGACCTCCTCTCTCGTAATTTCGAACTCTTCCAAGGCCGCCTGGTTTACCTCCCTTTCTCCTAGCACAGTGACCTCACCTTGTTCTATTGTGAAGACCTCCTGGAACCTCTTGTTGAGTTCTTCACACACCTCTCTGTCGTTTTCTGTATACCTGTCCTCGCCTGTTCGAAGTTTCAATAAGTTGTGTGTTGTGTGTGTGTGTGTGTTGTGTGTGTGTGTGTGTGTGAACTGAAGCAACTCTTCCATGATTGTGATAGCTGCCTCTTTGTTTATATGGTGCTTAAATCTGGAATTTCTGTTATTTTATAGAGGGTTGTTTATCATTGCCGAGGTATTCCTTCCCTGAGAGATGCCTGCTGATCACATCCGAGGTATTCCTTCCCTGCGAGATGCCTGCTGATCACATCCGAGGTATTCCTTCCCTGAGAGATGCCTGCTGATCACATCCGAGGTATTCCTTCCCTGCGAGATGCCTGCTGATCACATCCGAGGTATTCCTTCCCTGCGAGATGCCTGCTGATCACATCCGAGGTATTCCTTCCCTGCGAGATGCCTGCTGATCACATCCGAGGTATTCCTTCCCTGCGAGATGCCTGCTGATCACATCCGAGGTATTCCTTCCCTGCGAGATGCCTGCTGATCACATCCGAGGTATTCCTTCCCTGCGAGATGCCTGCTGATCACATCCGAGGTATTCCTTCCCTGCGAGATGCCTGCTGATCACATCCGAGGTATTCCTTCCCTGCGAGATGCCTGCTGATCACATCCGAGGTATTCCTTCCCTGCGAGATGCCTGCTGATCACATCCGAGGTATTCCTTCCCTGCGAGATGCCTGCTGATCACATCCGAGGTATTCCTTCCCTGCGAGATGCCTGCTGATCACATCCGAGGTATTCCTTCCCTGCGAGATGCCTGCTGATCACATCCGAGGTATTCCTTCCCTGCGAGATGCCTGCTGATCACATCCGAGGTATTCCTTCCCTGCGAGATGCCTGCTGATCACATCCGAGGTATTCCTTCCCTGCGAGATGCCTGCTGATCACATCCGAGGTATTCCTTCCCTGCGAGATGCCTGCTGATCACATCCGAGGTATTCCTTCCCTGCGAGATGCCTGCTGATCACATCCGAGGTATTCCTTCCCTGCGAGATGCCTGCTGATCACATCCGAGGTATTCCTTCCCTGCGAGATGCCTGCTGATCACATCCGAGGTATTCCTTCCCTGCGAGATGCCTGCTGATCACATCCGAGGTATTCCTTCCCTGCGAGATGCCTGCTGATCACATCCGAGGTATTCCTTCCCTGCGAGATGCCTGCTGATCACATCCGAGGTATTCCTTCCCTGCGAGATGCCTGCTGATCACATCCGAGGTATTCCTTCCCTGCGAGATGCCTGCTGATCACATCCGAGGTATTCCTTCCCTGCGAGATGCCTGCTGATCACATCCGAGGTATTCCTTCCCTGCGAGATGCCTGCTGATCACATCCGAGGTATTCCTTCCCTGCGAGATGCCTGCTGATCACATCCGAGGTATTCCTTCCCTGCGAGATGCCTGCTGATCACATCCGAGGTATTCCTTCCCTGCGAGATGCCTGCTGATCACATCCGAGGTATTCCTTCCCTGCGAGATGCCTGCTGATCACATCCGAGGTATTCCTTCCCTGCGAGATGCCTGCTGATCACATCCGAGGTATTCCTTCCCTGCGAGATGCCTGCTGATCACATCCGAGGTATTCTTGAGCAGTTTGAGACATAATTACTTACGAGGTGCTCTGTGATCCACAGTGAAGCAAATAAAAACATTGAAGGCGCACTGCCAACCAATCAGCCCTTTGATTTAATTTTATATTATTCTTTTTTACGCTATTCATATGTAGCTGATAAGGTAGTAAATGGCACTGGTGATAGGCAAATGCTCGGAAGAACGTGGATGATGCAGGAGGAACACGAGAGAGTGGAGGAAGGCTTGAGAGTTGTGAATGCAAATGATGTGTTTGCATTTGTAAATTCAGAGCAAGAATACTGCCAGACCTTGACGGATGAATTTGTAATGATACTAGGGAGAAGCTGCATGTGAATGGAGTCCCAGAGAGCACTGTGGCTTTGCTTGGGAGATTGGTGGCTTAGCTAATGACAAAGGAGTCCTGTATAGTTTAGCTGTCCAGTGTTACTAAATTGGGGAGAAGGGAATCCAGTATGGCTAAAGGCTAGAGACGAGAGTCTAGTTATAGAATGGTTATAGATAGGAGCTGCCTCGTATGGGCCAATAAGCCTTCTGCAGTTATCTTTGTTCTTATATTCTTATGTTATGTTCAGTGTGGCTTAGCTGGGAATACTGGTTCTCCAGTGTGGCTAAGCTGGAGAGATGTAGGATGTGGGAATAATTTTGTGACAGTTTACATTTGGTCAGGTCTACATAGCCAGGTGATACAGACTTCCAGAGATATTTACAGCCGAGTCTAAGTCGAGCAGTAGTAATATCTGAAACTCGGCTGATATTACTGCATGATCTATAGATCTGTTGCTCTTCTTGCATGATAGTATGATGATAGACAAGACAGGTATGTAGTACTTATTAATAGTAAGCCAGGTAGAATAGCACCCGACGGAATAGCTAGTGTAAATTTCATTTTGCCTCAAATCTTCTAAGTTCTGCTGTAGTTCTTTGATGTATTTTTGTTCTAAGGCTGTTTATAGGCAATCTAAGGTTATACCCGACTTCTTTGATTTTTTGACTACCTCATCAATCTATTCCTCCATCCTATCCCAAATCATTATTCACATATCCCTTCCAAGTGATATATGGTCGTAATGACTTAGCGCGCTTACCTTACCATCGTCAATTCTATCATGCATATATATGATTTATATTGTATTTTATTAAATAAAGATGAAAAAAATCTATCATGCATCCAGAGGCCAATATGAGATGGAATCCACATGAAATAGACTATTTTTACCATCGCTTGTATTTTTGTTGTTTATGTGTTGTATAATCTTGAGGTATAAGAATGCTACACTTGTATCTTATCTTCACGGGAGACATCTCCCGTCACGCAGGGTGCAGTCGCACCTCCACAGATCTCCAGTATCAGCTCTTGATACTGGTAATGGCTCAAAAGTGCCACCACTTACGGGCTATTCATGCCCGTGCCACCTCTTGGGTGGCTTAATCTTCATCAATCAATCAATCTTATCTTAAAGAGTTCAGCGCATCCAAGGTTTAGAAATTACTTACAATTAATGGTAAGCGGCGAGGGCACATGGTGTTCCTGGCAGTAATGTGCCCCCATAAACCCGACGAGCCACCTAGAGCCATATATATATATATATATATATATATATATATATATATATATATATATATATATATATATAATATATATATATATTATTGTAAACTGTCACAAATATATATATATATATATATATATATATATATATATATATATATATATATATATATATATATATATATATATATATATATACCTAAGTAAACACGAATCAAGAACGCTCACCACAAACAAAACATTCACAAACTTTCACAAAACCTAAACAAAAGAACCTTCAAGAACGCTTACCACACCCAAACAAACGCACAACACATTTATAAAGGACTATCTTAACTTTGAAGATTTATTTACAAATATAATGATAGAAAGAGAACATAACTAAAATTCAAATATGTTTAAGGTGTTAGTGTGTATTCAACTGTCGTTCTCGTGATCTCGCGACTGGCATGCGGATTAGCGGGCAGCGTTCTTAAGAGCCACAGGCTGGCAGGGTCTTGCTGCTGGCCAGGCCCGTCTGGGAAGGGCGCCGAGTCTCACACTATTCAACATCCTTATGAACACCATCGCTAATATCTGGGGGATTATATCGTGTCGCCGTCGTCTCTGTAGCCTCGCGCTGCCTGACATTGCAGAGAAGATGAAACACTTGAAAATCCACATTAGTGAAGTCCACACAGTTTGCCAACTCGAGTTTCGCACAACTTTGGATTCAAAGTAAATTTCATGACGCAACATGCATAATTAATTTCCATAAATCATCTCCATTCAGTTTAAAATACACTACCTCTCTACTAGTGTTGTTAGTACAGCCGTGGGTACCAGTTTATCACAGTAAGAAATTATTGTGCTTAACTTCGACTGTCCTCCTGTTTAAGCGTAGCTTTGTGTAGAAATTGTCCTGAGCAATTTGTGCAGCCTAATGAACCATCCGAGATAATCTACTTTCATGAGCAGTCTATCATTTCCATCTATTTCTCAAAGTATTGGGGGACTTCAAATGAACAGTAATCTAGAGAAAGGGGCAACGCTCCTCTGAACCGCGTCACCATTAACTACTAAGATAGCCTAAATAAGAATCCTTCCTATACTCCGATGAAGCGGACTGTTGTTCGTAATTCTACTGGCTACGAGCGTAATTCTAGCACATCTAAAAACGGCACTTTGCCATGTGACTTCCATACGCCCTTGAACATTGTTATGCTAGTCACTAGAGAGTTGAGTCTGTCGATAAATATTGAAAAAGGGGGTTCTAATAACTTCAGGAGGTACACACACACACACACACACACACACACACACACACACACACACACACACACACACACACACACACACACACACACACACACACACTGAACGCAATGCTGTAGTTCAGTGCCGCAAGAGGCACTGAACTGGCCAGTGTCCTTGACTTGTATACCATGCAAGGTGATGGAGAAGATCGTGAGAAAAAACCTGGTAGCATATCTGGAGAGAAGGGACTTCCTGACAAATCGCCAACATGGGTTCAGGGAGGGTAAATCTTGCCTGACTGGCTTAATAGAATTCTACGACCAGGTGACACAGATTAAGCAAGAAAGAGAGGGCTGGGCGGACTGCATTTTCTTGGATTGTCGGAAAGCCTTTGACACAGTACCGCATAAGAGGCTGGTACATAAGCTGGAGAGACAAGCAGGTGTAGCTGGTAAGGTGCTCCAGTGGATAAGGGAGTACCTAAGCAATAGGAAGCAGAGAGTTACGGTGAGGGGTGAGACCTCCGATTGGCGTGAAGTCACCAGTGGAGTCCCACAGGGCTCTGTACTCTATACCCCGGAGGGTATAGATTCATTTCTCTCAATGTTTGCGGACGATGCCAAAATTATGAGAAGGATTAAGACAGAAGAGGACTGTTTGAGACTTCAAGAAGACCTAGACAAACTGAAGGAATGGTCGAACAAATAGTTGTTAGAGTTTAACCCAACCAAATGTAATATAATGAAGATAGGTGTAGGGAGCAGGAGGCCAAATACAAGGTATCATCTGAGAGAGGAAATTCTTCAGGAGTCAGAGAAAGAAAAAGACTTGGGAGTTGATATCACGCCAGACCTGTCTCCTGCAGCCCATATGAAGAGGATAACATCAGCGGCATATGCCAGGCTGGCCAACATACGAACGGCATTCAGAAACTTGTGTAAAGAATCATTCAGAACTTTGTACACCACATATGTCAGGCCAATCCTGGAGTATGCAACCCCAGCATGGAGTCCATATCTAGTCAAAGACAAGACTAAACTGGAAAGGTTCAAAGGTTTGCCACCAGACTAGTACCCGAGCTGAGAGGTATGAGCTACGAGGAGAGACTACGGGAATTAAACCTCACTTCGCTGGAAGACAGAAGAGTTAGGGGGGACATGATGACCACATTCAAGATTCTGAAGGGAATTGATAGGGTAGATAAAGACAGGCTATTTAACACAAGGGGCACACGCACTAGGGGACACAGGTGGAAACTGAGCGCCCAAATGAGCCACAGAGATATTAGAAAGAACTTTTTTAGTGTCAGAGTGGTTGACAAATGGAATGCATTAGGAGGTGATGTAGTGGAGGCTGACTCCATACACAGTTTCAAGTGTAGATATGATAGAGCCCAATAGGCTCAGGAATCTGTACACCTGTTGATTGACGGTTGAGAGGCGGGACCAAAGAGCCAGAGCTCAATCCCCGCAAACACAACTAGGTGAGTATATATATATATATATATATATATATATATATATATATATATATATATATATATATATATATATATATATATATATATAAATTAAACAAGTTTCTAGAAAATAGTAAATGTAATAAGGAACTTAGCACAAAAGTTCTAACGACGCAGACAATAGATGACAGGAGTCCTGGAAACAAAAGTACATGTCGGTGTCATGATGCTGCTTTTGTTAACCTAAAAATGAATGGCTACATAATTATCTCCATTTGTGAGTAAGGCAAAACTGTTATTTTAAACAAAGAAGACCAAGTATAAAAAACAGAAGCTTTGCTGCCAGACACTGATACATTACAAAATAAGAATCTAATTGGCTCTGTCACTGCTGAATTCAATAGAAAAGTAAACACAAATATATTACTTGTAACAAAGGAAATGAATTCTTAGAATAATGTCATGCTACTAAGAGATCATTGTCTCTTATATCTGTTTGGCTTACCCCAAATTCGTAAAATAGTCCCATGCGCATTACTATTTCCCGTCGAGGCGGTTTCTAGTGAGCACCCCAGCGAGCCGATTGATGATTGATAAAGATTAAGCCACCCAAGAGGTGGCACGGGCATGAATAGCCCGTAAGTGGTGGCCCTTTTGAGCCATTACCAGTATCAATAGCAAATACTGGAGATCTGTGGAGGTGCGACTGCACCCTGCGTGACGGGAGATGTCCCCCGTGGGTGAAATCCTCGACCAAAATTTCCTACCCCACCCCCCTGTCGCGCGTTCCACCAGCGAGAGCAGACTGAAACACCTCAATCCATTTCGGCAGGAACCAGGCACCGATACCAGGCATCAGTCCAGCCATCCCTCTGTATATTTTACAAGTGTGTGTTCTGTCCGCTGTGGGGCGATTAGAACCCCCACAGTGTAGTCCAAGTAGGCCTCAGTCTAGGCTGGACATAGCAGAAGGATCGTTTTTTTATGGGTTATCTCTATGTCCTGGTATCATCTTTTCTCAAGTAAAGTTTCAAGCATAGGTTGGATAAGTACACGAGTGGGAGTGTTTAAGTACACGTGTGGTAGAGATTGGATAAAGTACACGAGTGGTAGAGATTGGATAAAGTACACGAGTGGTAGTGATTGGATAAGTATATGAATGATAGTGGTTTCCTCCGTAGGAATGCCTCGCATTGGCCTTAAGTTCGCATTTTTTTTATTTAAAGACACGACCCAAAATCACATTCACTCCAAAAAACCACCACTTATTGTGGTAGCATTCATGCCCGTGCCACCTCTTGGGTGGCTTAATCTTCATCAATCAATCTCTCTAAAGAGGCTGGGCACAGAAAATTGGGTGATGAGATGGGGGGTTATATTGATGGGGAGGAGGGTGAGTTGAAATTGAAATTGAAATTGAAATTAAAATAAGTTTATTGAGGTAAAATACACACAAAGGGATGAGGTAGCTCAAGCTATTCTCACCCCGTTCAGTACTTCGTGTTAATACATACATATACACACAAGGAGGGTGAGTAGAAGGGTTTTACGAAATGGGCGTGTAGGGAAAAAGAGGGGGGGAGGGGGTTGGCTTGGAATGGGGGGTTAAGAAATGAGGGGGACAGTGACGAAAACAAATAGAACTAATAACACCTGAGCTAGACAGCCCCGCTCCTGTGCCAGGTAAGTCCACTACGGGCTCACCATAGCCCGAATGCCTACTTGGAATGTTGTGTTCCCAGTAGCTGAATCTACAACAACAACCTGAGGTAACATATGGCTTCAAGCACTTACCAAGGTCTATTTCAGCGCTCCCACCGACATGTAGGCAGACGTCACCAGCCTCTCCGTGCTCTATGCAAATACAAACATCACATTGAAAAACACAGAAATATTGAAAACACGATAGAAAACATAAAAATATACAAAACACAGAACATGAAAAATATGTAGAATATGAAAATATGACATGAAATATGACAGAATATGAGAGAGAGAGAGAATGGAAACATATAATACACAGAAAAATGGAAAACAAAAGAAAATGCAGAGAAACAGAAAAGCCTAACATCTTGTCCACTCGTGAATGTGTACTTTCCTCCTTGCCTCTCTCTAGCTTCCGGCATTCTTACCTATCAATTTACCTGCCTGTCTTGCAAACTGCCTGCCTCTATATTGGCCTGCTTATCAATTTGCTGCTATCCTATCAATATAGCAGCCCATCCTCCTGGTTTGGTAGTACTTATAGTAACGATGAAGACCATAATATATATATATATATATATATATATATATATATATATATATATATATATATATATATATATATATATATATATATATATATATAACTGAAAACTCACACCCCAGAAGTGACTCGAACCCATACTCCCAGAAGCAACGCAACTGGTATGTACAAGACGCCTTAATCCACTTGACCATCACGACCGGACATAATGAGGTGATAGCCGAGGCTATTTGAACCACCCCACCGCCGGCACTCGGATAGCTATCTTGGGCATAGCATTTTACCAAATCACCTCATTCTTTGGGGCACACGTGAGGAACACGTGTGCCTCACGTGTTTCATTCAAGCCTGTTTCATTCAGGCTTGTTCGCATATATATATATATATATATATATATATATATATATATATATATATATATATATATATATATATATATACCAACGTACAACTTAATTAGAAAGTAGAAATCTGTACTATTGAATTTGGAATTTTTTTTAATAAAGTAATTGCAAAGCTCCAGGTACTCATGCCAACTGGTCTGAATGGTCAGATAACTGGGCATTCGGTGATGTAGTGCGGGAGATCATGCCGCAGTTCCTGCTCACAGAGTTTGCACCTGGAGTGCTCAGGATTGGGAGATCCGTCACCTGTAGCCTCCTGCCACAGGTAACAGTAACCCAACCTGATCCTGGCAACTACTGTGTCGCACAGTCTGGTCCACGTTTTGTGCTGCCCATAGATATAGGTTTCAGATCTGAACAAAACATAGCTTTTTATACTTAAACTAACCTAACCTAACCTTCCTTGTCCTAATACACGCTATCTGAGGCCTAATATAAAACATGTGTGCTATAATAGGCCTAGGCATATTTGTTATTTAGCTTCATTTTTCGGACTCGATGAAGTGAATAGTACAAAATTCTACTATATAATTGCTTAGTACGTCAATATTTGTTCTATGGTGCACATAGTTGCAAAAATTACTATCTAAACACGAGGATGGGTTGTAATATAGATATATCCGCAATTTTGCAGCTACCCCCTAGAGGTCTAGACTATATGAAGGGTTACAGAGTTTGATACTAAAATCCCCCATCTCTCAGGATGGTTAGTCATACAGAGGCATGGGAGCCAAAGCCTACACTGGCAAACTATGCATCATGAGCATATCCTCAAAAACACGCCAATGGATAATGTAACTGCTCAGCTCCAGGTACTACTACTGCAACTGTTACTGTGGCTGATTTTTACACTAGACATACTTTTCTATTGAATAATATACAATATAAAGATCATATTACTCTAGACATAATAGCCTAGGTTACCAACAAACGGAAACGGTAAGATTTGTGTTGGATATATCAGAGTAAATTTTTTAATTTTAACTCGTCTTAATTTTAACTCACGTTACTGAAGCTTGCATATTATCCTTGTTCGATGAGGATAATAATGATACTTAGTTCTATTGATTCCCATGAGATTGCGAAAAATCCAGCTGGAACCTCTGGCACGCCAGTTACGTAATTATCTTCTGCCACACTCTAAGAACAATAGACCCGAATCACTGTTCGTGTATTGTGCGTGAGAAGACGAAACACTAGCGTCCTCACACATGGTTCTTGAGTTACCTCACATGTATCTCATACGCTTCTCTTCAGCGATGTCCAATATTAGCGAAGAGTCTTCACCGAGATCTATGCGTTATTTTTAAAACATTTCGCATTGTGGTATTTATCGCGAAAGGGAAGCTATTTCTATCTGAACAGAGAACACTAAGACATATATTTATATTAAACGAACAAATCCACAAGGGCCGTGACGAGGGTTCGAACCTACGTCCAAGAGGATCCCAGACGCTGCCTTAATCGACTGAGCTACGACAGGTTGTAGAGCTAATCGTAGCTCAGTCGATTAATGCAGCGTCTGGGATCCTCTCGGACGTAGGTTCGAACCCTCGTCACGGCCCTTGTGGATTTGTTCATTTGATGCATCACGCTATTGTGATTTCTGTGTGTATATTTATATTACTGTAAAAATAAAAAGTGGATTATAAAACTGATCAAGAACTATAAGGTATATTTGACCTCGAGCTTTATCCGGATTAATTGTCTTATAAATCTGACAAAGTATTTCACAGTGTATATGGTAAAGGCTGACGAAAATGTCATGGTTTATAACGGCCAACATTGAAGCGAAATGAAGGAATATAAAGAATTAAATAGTTATGTTTGTTACTGACTTCATCATTTGAATATACATATGAATAGGAAGGAGAGGAATATTCAATTGAAGCAACAATATAGTTTTGAAAGGAAAACTATGATACATCATATGGGGTTTACGGAGAATATTATCAGATGGTATACCAAACTTCCACATAACATTGTATTAACTGTAAATAATAAAAAAGTCAGTTCAAAAATTATATATTAATGATCATGCAATCACTCATGTATATATTTTAAATATGAAATTACAATTACAAGGCCTATAGTCTTACACACGAGCCATCAGTAGCCAAAATTATATGAACATGTTTGCTGATGATGCGAAGCTACTGGGGAAGACCTGGACAAAATAGGTGTCAGGCAACACCTGGCATATGGAATTTAATGTGAATAAATGCCATGTTATGGAATGTGGAAAAGGAGAGAAGAGAGAATGTAGAAAATATACCAAAGATTTGCACTATTTACACATTATGTGAAAAAGTTTTAAAGAATTCTAATAAAGAAAGAGATCTAAAGGCGGTTGTGGGTAGAAAGCTGTCACCTAAGGACCATATAAAGTGAATATTGTGCGAGGAACTATGCTAAGCTTTCCAACTCCAGGATCGCTTTTACATACATGGATGGCGAAATATTAAAGAAGTTGTTCACGACCTTTGTGGGACCAAAGTTGGAACATACAGCAGTTGAATGGTGCCCATATCTCATGAAACACATCAAATACCTCGTATGAATCGTTGGTTCAAATAGCCTCGGCTATCAACGACTTTTGTAAAGTCTGCAATGATCAAGTTGGTAACGTGCTGGATACGCTGGTGTTTGGAGCACCATGCTATCTAAGGTTCGAATCCTTCACGAGGTTGAGTTCTTTAGTTACATATAATTTGTGCGTTTATTCTGGAGGACTCAAACAGAAAACGGGAGAGTACATCACTTTCGCGAGCCGATTTTATTTCAAATTACGTCCAATTTTGGCCATAGAGCGCATACGAGCGAAAAGCGACGTTATTCTTAAGACGGGTTGATAGCAGCACAAGACAAGGTTGTCTGGAGGACTGAACGCACTTGTTTGGGGTCGCGCGCGCAGGAATAAACGTGCGGTCGCTGGCAGTCGCCCACACATGCGTCACTGGACCCTGCGAGAATGATACCCGCCCTCTCAACTCATACATCCCGTTGCTGGCGTTATCGGAACTAACGTTTACAAAAATGCATCTTATTAAGAAAACTAACGGCTCACATTCACGTTTTCTATGGACCGGATTCGACCGGTGGAATTCTGGGGTTCCTTCAATTCTGATGAGGCTAAAAGGTTGGATTTCTTAAGGAGTGGTAAATCAAGCGAACGTCCCAGAGAATGAATCATACGCAGTCCTCCGCCAGTTAACAATTTACCCCATAAAGCTGTGGACGTTACTAGCTTAATTATTTTGTTAATTGTTAACGCCAAACTGTTCAGATGGTGGCAAGGATGGCAGGCACCTACACAGCTGCTGTGCCATGAGTCACGGCGCGGCTGGCAGACACTGGCCAGCTGGCATAGTCCTGTACCCATGACGTCACCGCTGGCATAGTCCTGTACCCATGACGTCACCGCTGGCATAGTCCTGTACCCATGACGTCACCGCTGGCATAGTCATGTACCCATGACGTCACCGCTGGCATAGTCATGTACCCATGACGTCACCGCTGGCATAGTCATACCCATGACGTCACCGCTGGCATAGACTTGTAAAATACATCTGTTTAGATATAGCGAACTGTTGTGGTTGGTGATAAATAAACCTACCGGTTGTTTTAACATTGCCGCTAGTTCATAAGACACCGTTTTTTTTTGTACAGGATTGAGACAAGGGCATCGTGAGCTACCTTTTAGATACAAGATTAAGCAACCTTCCTTGATCTTTTATTGCTCATCTATATAATAGATGATAGTGCAGACCACTAAGATATGAGACGCGACCGTAGCCGCCATCTTGGATTAGTGCCTGACGTCACTAGCTGCCCTTTTTTTTGAGATATATACAAGAGTTGTTATATTCTTGTACAGCCACTAGTACGCGTAGCGTTTCGGGCAGGTCCTTAATCCTACGGTCCCTGGAATACGATCCCCGCCGCGAAGAATCGTCGTTACAACAAAGTACCCATTTTACTGTTGAGTTAAACAGAGGCCACAGTTAAGGATTTGCGCCCAGTAAAGCCTCCCCGGCCAGGATATGAACCCATGACAAAGCGCTCGCGGAACGCCAGGCGAGTGTCTTACCACTACACCACGGAGACCCTTAACAACGGTGTTCTGCATACCGCTGAAAATAATGTAGTTTTATCTCAGTAACCAAACCCCAACTTAATCTAAGGAAATCTAACCTATTCTAAAATAGTTTTAGCTAACATATTCTTGTGTTAATTGTCATCCACACTTGCGTGTTGTTAATAAACATTTCATTCACCTGGGGGCGCTTAGAGACTCGATCCGTCGACCTCTATTTTCAGTCTCAGCTGTGAGTAGTCTTATAAGAAAAAGACTTGTACGAATAAGAATCAAAATAAGACTACTCATGGCTGAGTGGGTAGAGCCTCTGCCTCACACGGGTGGGGGTACGTGGTTCGAGTCTCCTAGTGCCCAGTTGAATGAAATAATCTAGGTAATTGTAACGCAACCAAGCCTAACCTGACCTCACGGTACCTAACCTATCTTAAGACTTAACCTAACGAAATCTAATTTAACAACACCTAACCTAATCAAACTTAACCTAACTTACTCTAAAGAAACCTACCTTATCCTAAACTACCATAAGTTAACGATACCTAGCCTATCCTGAAGTAACCTAACTGAAGCCAGTAACATCTAGCCTAATTAACTAATTAATCTAATTAAAACTAACTTAAACTCAAGATGCACTAGAATCATTAATACGAAGCCAGAACTGAAGCTTCACATTATTTTAGACTCCTAAGAAATCTAGAATAATATTATTCAGATATTATTTTATGCAATAAAGTCATGAGCGACCCAACCTTCCCAACCCGGACTCTGAGACGAATTGGTTTTGTTCCTTCACGACAGCAGTGATTGATACGAACACCCCCACCCCCCCAACCCTCTCACTCCACGATAAAGGCAGAGGAAAGAATGTATCAGTCCTTGTCAATTTAAACACATCTTTTAAATGCAGTCTATCTGCCATTGACTTACCAGCTCATCTACACCCCATCAGCCAAGAACTGCAAGAAATCTACTCATCGCCAAGAAAGGTAAAGCGAATTTTGCCCTTAAAGCAATCTCAGTTGTAACAATTGCTTCATAAGATCTCAAGAAATAGGTTTTAGAAAAAATAGAAATAGGTTTCAAGAAAAAGGTTTTAGAAATAACACTTGAACACAGGTTATCAGCGTCAGGTTAAACAAATGGCTGTGAATTAACTGTACTATAACTAGCTAAAAACACAGGAGTAATTTTATGTGATTTGAATTCTTTAAGCATTAGAAAATTTACGCGCTCCAGAAGCATACATTGACGAGGGAACACAAGCCAGAGATGAGACGCTGAATCATCTTAAACAGTCATGGAGCAGCAGTGGCCCAGTCAGGAGGTAACAAAAGACCAGTCATGGGGCAGCAGTGGACCAGTCAGAAGGCAACAATGGACCAGTCATGGAGCAGCAGTGGACCAGTCATGGGGCAGCAGTGGACCAGTCAGAAGGCAACAATGGACCAGTCATGGAGCAGCAGTGGACCAGTCATGGAGCAGCAGTGGATCAGTCAGGAGGCAACAATAGACCAGTCATGGGGCAGCAGTGGACCAGTCAGAAGGCAACAATGGACCAGTCATGGAGCAGCAGTGGACCAGTCATGGAGCAGCAGTGGACCAGTCAGGAGGCAGCGCTGGGAACAGTCTCTGGTTCATATAATCCACCATTAAGGTAACTGGTAACTGTTCCCAGACCCTTCTGATCAAACACGTTACTTAGGAGACGCAACGCACACAGTGTAAGTAAGCCATTCTGAACCTTAAGCTACACTACTCTAAGAATTAAAATGTAGACAGTTAATTGTTTCCAGAATGACCATAAACACCTGATCATATGGTTCGCTCAAGGGTGTTGCCAGAAGCTAGAGTTATTATTGTTATTGTCTTTATAATTTTCAATGATAACTATATTTGGAATTGTTTGAATTGCTTATAAATTTAAGATTAAACTATGTTTATATTTTCTAAGGATTCAAATACATTTCAGAAGTTTATATTTTATGTATATATATATATATATATATATATATATATATATATATATATATATATATATATATATATATATATATATATGTCGTACCTATTAGCCAGAACGCACTTCTCAGCCTACTATGCAAGGCCCGATTTGCCTAATAAGCCAAGTTTTCCTGAATATATTTTCTCTATTTTTATTCTTATGAAATGATAAAGCTACCCATTTCATTATGTATGAGGTAATTTTTTTTTATTGGAGTTAAAATTAACGTAGATATATGACCGAACCTAACCAACCCTACCTAACCTAACCTAACCTATCTTTATAGGTTAGGTTAAGTTAGGTAGCCGAAAAAGTTAGGTTAGGTTAGGTTAGGTAGGTTAGGTAGTCGAAAAACAATTAATTCATGAAAACTTGGCTTATTAGGCAAATCAGGCCTTGCATAGTAGGCTGAGAAGTGCGTTCTGGCTACTAGGTACGACATATATATATATATATATATATATATATATATATATATATATATATATATATATATATATATATATATATAACTGAAAACTCACACCCCAGAAGTGACTCGAACCCATACTCCCAGGAGCAACGCAACTGGTATGTACAAGACGCCTTAATCCACTTGACCATCACGACCGGACAATGAGGTGATAGCCGAGGCTATTTGAACCACCCCACCGCCGGCACTCGGATAGTAATCTTGGGCATAGCATTTTACCAAATCACCTCATTGTCCGGTCGTGATGGTCAAGTGGATTAAGGCGTCTTGTACATACCAGTTGCGTTGCTCCTGGGAGTATGGGTTCGAGACACTTCTGGGGTGTGAATTTTCAGTTGCATATTGTCCTAGGGACCATTCAGGCTTGTTCGCATATATATATATATATATATATATATATATATATATATATATATATATATATATATATATATATATATATATATATATGTCGTACCTAGTAGCCAGAACGCACTTCTCAGCCTACTATTCAAGGCCCGATTTGCCTAATAAGCCAAGTTTTCATGAATTAATGTTTTTTCGACTACCTAACCTACCTAACCTAACCTAACCTAACTTTTTCTGCTACCTAACCTAACCTAACCTATAAATATAGGTTAGGTTAGGTTAGGTAGGGTTGGTTAGGTTCGGTCATATATCTACGTTAATTTTAACTTTAATTAAAAAAAATTGACCTCATACATGATGAAATGGGTAGCTTTATCATTTCATAAGAAAAAAATTAGTGAAAATATATTAATTCAGGAAAACTTGGCTTATTAGGCAAATTGGGCCTTGCATAGTAGGCCGAAAAGTGCGTTCTGGCTATTAGGTACGACATATATATATATATGTATATATATATATATATATATATATATATATATATATATATATATATATATATATGTATATATATATATATATGTATGTCGTACCTAGTAGCCAGAACGCACTTCTCAGCCTACTATGCAAGGCCCGATTTGCCTAATAAGCCAAGTTTTCATGAATTATTTATTTTTCGACTACCTAACCTAACCTAACTTTTTCGGCTACCTAACCTAACCTAACCTATAAAGATAGGTTAGGTTAGATTAGGTAGGGTTGGTTAGGTTCGGTCATATATCTACGTTAATTTTAACTAAAATAAAAAAAAATTGACCTCATACATAATGAAATGGGTAGCTTTATCATTTCATAAGAAAAAAAATTGAGAAAATATATTAATTCAGGAAAACTTGGCTTATTAAGCAAATCAGGCCTTGCATAGTAGGCTGAGAAGTGCGTTCTGGCTACTAGGTACGACATATATATATATATATATATATATATATATATATATATATATATATATATATATATATATATATATATATATATATATATATATATAAGGTTGGAAGCCTTATGTAGGATGTCTACTGGAGCCTAGGGCAAGGTTGGGCGGGTCAGAGGGGTTGGACCCATTGCTCCCTGTTAGTGGAATCCGATCCCATTGCACTCCTTTAAAGTCTGAAATTCTTCTTTCTGTCCACAGAATTTTCATCTGTTCATAATATCACAGATTTTATAGAGATAATGGGAGAGATACCTGCTGGTGCCTGGAACAGGCTGGAACAGTCTCTCTCTCTCCACGCCCCGCATTCCACTCCTCTTTTTCCCCCCTCTCCCCACATTCCCCCCCCCCCCCCCCTCTTCCCTTCCCCCTTTGGAAAGGGTGGAAAGAAGGGGTCTCTTTCCCCTTTCTTTTCACCTTCTTCCCCACTCTTTACCTCCTCTCCCCTTCCCTCCTGCTTCCTCCCTTCTCTCAGAAAATTTATTATTAAGAAGCTCTGGTGATCGTTATAATATATATTCGGTCCAAACGTGTCCAAAGGCCCCCGTCACGGGGGCCTTTGGACACGTTTCTTGACATCTGATGCTTGTGTTCACCCAACAGTAGTCACCCAGGTGCAAGTTGACTGTTGGTAATTGCATCCTGAGGAAGGATATAGTGACCTTGACAAGCCTAACAGGCCTTCTATCCCTGACAATAGGAAATACAATTCCTACGTGCACTGCACGGGCTGCAAGGACATCATAGCAAGGGAAGACCGCCCTCCCCAGGCGCAGGTGTAGCATACACTGGTATACCGGTTCAAACGCAACAGGACGGGGACTGTATCTAACCGGACCGGAAGCCAGGGATGTCTGTGTGGATGCTATCTCTCTCTAGATCACTAGCCTAGTACACCTCCCCAACCTGTCCTCTTACAAATAATGTTGCCTTTCCTTCGTATTTGACCCAAAACAGCAAGTTTTGGGTCCTCTGGTAGGTTAGGAGGGCAGGAAGTTCTAAGGTTTCAAAACTGCATGAAAACCGGTAATTTAAACTGTCCTTTCCTAGCCTAACAGACTAAGCCAGATCGAGGACCCAAAACAGAAAACGGGACCACGTCAATCTCACATACGAGGGGAAAAAAGAGACATTATTTGTAAGAAGACGAGTTGCCCCCCCCCCCCCCCTCCAGGAACACACCCCTCCCCCACCTCCTCCTCCACACCTATGGAACCCCCCTCCTCCTTACCCCGCCCCCCCTCCTACAAGTAAACCACGAACTTTAGTTCGTATACCCGCTCTTCCTTCCTTGCTCTCGTTCTTTCCTTATAAGATACGGCTTCGGTCACCACGGCTGGGTCGAGCCCCGACCTGTGAGAACAGTACTCACTCGCGGGTAAACCGTAGTTTACAGACAGCTGAATATAAGCCGCCAGGAAGTCACACTTGTCACTTAGGTTTACATCCCCCAGGTGGACTGGTTTACACTTTAACGGTCCCTTTGGTTTACACCCCGTTGGTCTCTCCTTAGTCCCACGTAGGTGACGTAGGTGTACCAGCCCGTCCTTCTAAGGTTCCCCAACGTCAAGAAACTGTCGTACCTATCCTAACCTACCAGAGGATCCGAAACAGAAAACGGGACAGTACATCAATTTCGCAAGCCTCTACCATTTTAAGGTACAACGATTTTTTGGCCTTAGGTAGAGTATACGTCAAAATGCAACGTTCTATAAGGAGGATGGGTTGTGTATATCTATTCTGTCACTGGTACCCAGACGCAGCTGAAACTAAGTAAACTATCTCAGGTGAACAGATTGCTAAATACGGGGATTAACAATTACCAACCCTCAAGTCAACCCGTCTACTTAAACTGATCGGTAAAGCGACGGCCTCGTATTTTGCCGGGTCGGCGTTCGATTCCCCGATGTGGTTAGGAAGCACTCCTCTCCGTCCTGATATCCCTTCTAAGAGCTGCATAATTATATTAGCTTAGAGATTCCCCTAATGGTTACCTTATATTACCATTATTCTTACGTCATCTTGAGGGTGCAATGTGAGTTATTATGCTGCACAAATTTCTAATAGATGTTAGGTGGTCCAGACAATCTCTTGAAATGTTTGCAAGTTTCGCATTTGTCGCTGATGTTATGTTTGTGTCTCTAGAGTAAGATTTGACATTATATCTTCTATGTCTTTTTGTGGGGTTACATTTTCCAGGTGTTTCTTCTTCATCATCTTGCTTGTTCCTATATTAATAACCTTACGCTTACTGGAATTTAATTTCAGTAGCCATTTTTTTTAATCAACTCTGCAGGATATCGACGTCTTCCTGACGTATCCTACGCTCTTCGTCTGTCTCAACGTCTAAGCAATTTTACGTCATTTGAAAACCTTGATATGCAGGATTTAGCTCCTATTGTTAGTTGTATAGGTCCTTGAGGAACTCTGCTTGTTACCCTGCACCAACTCCACTTCATCCTCACGACCACTCTGCCTCTGCTCATCCTTCTCTGTAATATCTCGTGGTAGTAAATTTATCATGTAACTCCATCAGGTTCGCTAGGCTTGACTGCCCTTCTATGAAGTTGAATTGATGCTTGTTTACAAATTTTAATTTATACAGATGTTCCATTAACTGTATCCTTATCATTGTTACTAAACTGTTTTTTCTCCAGGAAATTCGTGTTATTGATACCAGTCTAATTAAGTAAGTGCCTTACTGTGTGACGTTTTATCGTATGACGTCTATCGTTTTATCTAGTACGTCTAGTTGTCTTTTTCTACTGTTCCCTCAATATGTGTTGGTCTCTTATCAAGTTCACGTTCAAGTATGTTTATTGAGACAAGAAAAAAAATACATCTCTAAGGGATAGAGTAGCTTATGTCTCTTATCTGGGTTATCACTGGGCGCACATTAGGCTCTCTCTGAACATCACATTTTCAAGTATGCATTTAGTTCTTCACACGTCTCCTTGTTATTTTAAGTTTGTTCTTCACTCTTTTTCTGAGCCAAATAATATTTTCATTCGCATTTTCTTCCTAAGATAGCAATGACGTAGCTCCAGTTGTTGGCCTTAAATAATATGTGAGTTTCAGAGGGTTTTTCACATTTTCTACTAAGATTCATGTATTAACTTTTTATCTTGGTATATTTCTATTGATTTTCTTCTGTTCCCTTTATTTCTTTTTTCCAGTTCTGATTTCTTAATACTTTTCTCTTATTTTTTTTTACCTCTTATTGATGGCATATATATATCCTTTCACTGTGTCCGTGCATTTGGCATGAATATAGGGTAAACACTTCATTCTTGTATATAGGTATGACAATAGCAGTTTTCCAGCTGTCTGGCAGTTCTCTCTTCTTCAGTAATTACTAAAAGACGTTTGTGTTTATGGCAGTCACGTAGTATGACTGTGTGGCAGGCAAACACTGTGTACGAGAGTATGTGTGTGTGTGTGGGTGTTTTTAATGGGGAGATTATACACTGTACGAGTTTATGTAGTAGTCATATCACTGTATTTGAATGTATGTGGACGTCATATCATTGCATCTGTGTGTATGGCGGTGTGTGTGGTTGATGGTCATACACTGAGTGTATGGCGGTGTGCGGTGGATGGTCATACACTCAGTGTGTGTTTGATGGTCATACACTGAGTGTATGGCGTTGTGCGGTGGATGGTCATACACTGAGTGTATGGCGTTGTGCGGTGGATGGTCATACACTCAGTGTGTGTTTGATGGTCATACACTGAGTTTATGGCGGTGTGTGTTTGATGGTCATGCACTGAGTGTATGGCGGTGTGTGTTTGATGGTCATACACGGAGGGAAGTATGAGTGCGTGACGATCATACACTGTGGTGTACGCATGCGCACGTCCCCCTGGCGGATAGATAGCGAGTGACCGCGAGAGTCTGGAGAAAGTTGTGCGGTAGGTCACCTTGAGACCTACGTCATGAGCGAGTTCATTGTACCATCGTGTTGTATGTTGTTGTTGTAGTTCCTTGTAGTAGTGCCTTGTTGTGGTGTCTTGTTGTATGTTGCTGTAGTTCCTTGCCGTCGCCCGTGTTGCAATAGGCTGTAGTTCCTTGTTGTGTGTTGAAATTGTTTCACATAGTTCATTTTACGTTGTAGTTCCTTATTGTGTGATGTAGTTCTTTGATTCAAGTTCCTTCTTGTTGTTCCTTGATACAGTGCGTGTTGCATGTAATTGTCGTTCCTTGCAGCTATCATCACGTGTGTTGAACTTTTATAGCTCACTGTTGTGGTTGGTATGCTGTTATAGTTGCAGTTTTAATACTTACACCTTAGACTACAGGACTCGTGCTTACGAGTTAAGCTCTCTCCCTCCCACAGCTTAGTGTATGCAGGCTGGTAGCTCTCCCTCCCCCCAGCTCGGCAGCGACACGCCATCGCTGCCGATACATACATTATTATATACAATAATCATTATACACTATAATTATTATTACATATATTATCATTATACACAATAATTATTATTACATTATACACAATATTTATTATCTACAATAATCTATACACCCAACGTAACCTCGTAAATTAATAAAATTTTATAAACATTTGTTTTACTCTTATAAGGGTATACAGCAAACAAACAAACAATATTATATAGCGGGCAAACACAAAACAACTTTCTCCCGGTGCATTTAAAAACAAAGAACAATCTACTTAAAACATTTTTGTGGCGGAACTGTTTTTTTGTTTTGTTGTTAGAAGTAAGTGCGTGACGTGTGATGTTCGCGCGTTCTGATTGGCTGTGGAGTCATTTTGTCTGTGAGTGACGGCTGTTAGGGAGCGGGGGTGACAGGGTACACCTGTCTGTCTACCTGTGAGTGCTGTCTATCAGTAAGTGACGAGTTCTATAAAGTAATGAGGATCAGGAGAGAGAGGAGAAAAAGAGCACAGGGACAGTACAATAAACGAGATAAATTAAAGTATAACAAAAACGAATTATAAACTTAGCATTAATAGTAGCGTTGGCACCAGAGGCACACACACAATAACATTAGAATATGCCAAGTTGGCGAACATGAGGGAACACGAACATTAAGAAACTTGAGGAATTTGTTCACATACATCAGCACACATTAGACCAGTTATGCAATATGCAGCTACAGCATGGAACCCCACGGCTCGTAAAGCACACACAAAAAAATGAGAAATTCCAGAGATGAATTGTGAGGAAAGGTTAATTCAATTTAACGATGTTAGAAAAGTTAAACCAGAGGCTATCACCATATACTCGACTCTGAGGGGGGAATATAGAGCGTCTTTTCCAGGTAAGAGAACAATCCGAGAGGACACAGGTGGAAAATTGGAGACACAGATAAGCCAGGGGAATCATAAAGCAATGCCCGTATACAGTAAGTGTGGTAAAGAAGGGAAGATTATCACAAACCAGAGGTGGTGGAACCAGCCACCATTCACAGCATTATGATCATGTCAGAATACTGACACGTCTGTAGGTATATATCCACTAATAAGGGCTATACTGACAACCCTCCATGCTTCTAGAATAATGCTTACAGTTTACTGATTTATTCAATAGGTTTGTTAAACCTTTAACAGATGGAAAAAACAGCACGGGGAGAAAAATTTGCTGTCAAAATTTACAATACAGCTTCATGGGTACGAGGTAGTCTTGAAACAAACCAATTTACAAATACAAAGATTGTGGGCAAGAGACGCGAGCCAGCTTCCTGACTCTGAGAGAATGTGGGTTCAAAACAAGCGAAGCATGCCAAGAATGAGACGCTTCATACTTATGAAGCAGATGAAGGGTTAAGAATCGCTCGCCTGCTTTCTTTTATGATTTGTTCAAATGCCTCATTAACGCCTCGAGAACTTCTATAGCTGCAATGTTTGTATTTCATAACCCTCGTCGTTTGTGGGCTTACAGGTTAAATAACTAATTATCTGCACTTTCTGTATACAATAGTGAAGGCGGACATGGTATTAATTTGGCAGAAAGTGTTCATTAGTTACCTGTTTTTACTTAATTGCCTCAGCCGTGCTTTTCTCACCCTGCTCATACCTCATTACAACATCTCACATCTTTACTACCACCCTCTTTCATAACCACCATCACCACCCAACCCGTCCACATCGCATTTTGACGTATTGACTCCCTAAGGCCAGAAACTGATGCACTAAAAATCCAGCCCGTTCTCCTGTTTCGGTAGTACTTATAGTAACGATGAGGACCATAGTACATATACCGACGTACAACGAAATTAGAAAGTACAAATCTGAACTATTGATTTGGACAAACCGGAAAACAATTTTTTACTTGTGTTGCTTTGACAAACTAAAATAACCTAACCTAACTTCAGTAGGCCTAATAAATGATACCTGAGGCCAAATATAGTACATATGTGTGCTATACTAGGTCTAGGAATATTTATGTTCGTGTTTTAGTTTCATTTATTTTCAAAGAATTCCTTACTAGTCAGTATACTACTATCTAAAAGCTAAGCACCTACGAAATCGTGATTATTGACGACTGTCACAATAGGAACTATCTAAACAGGAGAATGGGTTGCAAAGATCAGGGGCCAGATTCACGAAAGAACTTACGCAAACACTTACGAACGTGTACATCTTTCCTCAATCTTTGACGGCTTTGGTTACATTTATTAAACAGTTTACAAGCATGAAAACTTCCCATTCAACTGTTATTGTTCTAAACAGCCTCCTGGTGCTTCGGAGCTCATTAACTGTTTAATAATTGTAAACAAAGCCGCCAAAAATTGAGAAAAGATGTACAGGTTCGTAGGTGTTTGCGTAAGTGCTTTCGTGAATCTGGCCCCTGGCGAGCGGCTCCCTCTGACGTAGGCAAGCGTGTTCTATTGTCGTATGACGTATGTCCGGTGTTCTATTCCTGGATCATCGATTAGGTTTGGTTTGGGCAATTCAGTACATCATTTTTGTGACGTTGTGAGAGCTCGAGAGGACGGACTGCATCACCACCTCCCCCACATCACCCCCACCCACCCCATCCTGTTCATCTCAAGGGTTCCCACTCACTGGAGAGGAAGAGGCAGATCCTTTACAGAGCAAATAAATACTTGAAGAAGATGTAATTCGCAGAGCCGAGTTCACTCTCCAGCCTTCCCCCACCCCCCGCCCCCATTTCTATTTACCTCACCTTTCCCTCCATCTACCAACCTACCCCCCCCCCCCACCGTCTCCTCTTCCCTTTCGTTTATCAACCCCCTTCCCCTCTTTCCCTTTGTCTTTAACCCCCTCCCTCCCCCCCGACCCATTGTCCTCCTCCCTCAAATTTTCTAATTACTTTATTGAATTTATTAGTTACTGGACTGTTTTCTAAGAGAAGTTCCGGATCAGCCGGGCTGTAGTGGGTATGTGGCACTGTGGGCCGCTCCAAGCAACAGCCTGGTGGGCCAAACTCTCACAAGTCGAGCCTGGCCTCGGGCCGGGCTTGGGGAGTAGAAGAACTCCCAGAACCCTATCAAGTAGGTATCTATATTAGCCCTCGGATAGCGTCTATTAGGCCTACCAGGGTTAGGTTACGTTAAGTTTTCTTTGCAACATCAGTACAAAAACTTTTCCAGTTTGTCTAAATTCATTAGTACCGAGTTCTACTTTCTAATTGCTTTTACTTCAACGTATGTATGATGGTCCTCATCGTTATTATCAGTACTACCTAAGCAGGAGGACGGGATAAAACAAATATATTATTTATGGCTATTATGGATATAATGTACAAAATATGAACTGTTTTATCCGTGAACTGGAATTTTAAGAGATAACAAAACTGAAAGTGTAAAGGAGGATGTAGATGTTTATCTCTCAGAATGTTTGGTAATATGTTTGTTGTTTGTGATGTGTGTCTATGTATGTATTAACACGATGTACTAAACGGGGTGAGAATAGCTTGAGCTATCTCATCCCTTTGTGTGTATTTTACCTCAATAAACTTATTTCAATTTCAATTTCAATTTCAAACTGAAACAGCCTTACCATAAGCTGATCCTAACCTGTCCTACATAAGCAGCCCAAAGCCTAACATACACAATCATGGGCCTAACCGATTACATACATGTATTATTATTTATCTAGGGGAAAAGTAATATGGTTGTTGCCGTCTTTCTTAAGGCCGATGCAAAATTAAAAAGTATGAAATGCGGATATTTTGTTTTGTGTGCAACAGTTCATATTTTATACATTCCATCAACAGTCGCTATTAGGCATTAATTTTTGCACGAGAGGCTCCAAAATACACATTACTGCCAACTGCGAACCCGACCGCCGTTTGTTTTGACGATGGGCTTTGATTATTTTTATTTACAGAACGCAGTCGAAGAACTTTAAGAGGGCCACAAAAGCAGATGACCTCTGACTCTTGTTACCAAGCTCAGAGCTTTTCTTTCCGGCAACACATCTTAAATCTTACAATACTTGTTTTCCCTGAAACACGACCCGATAATCTGTTTATAACCAGTCCCCAATAACTGTTGAGTGAACAGCGGGAGAATAGTTAACTATATGTGCCTAGGCAACCCTTCCCTGCCCAGGTCTCGAACCTGGACAAAATCGCTCGCGAGGCGTAAGTCGAGTGTGTTGCCACCTCCCTCAAAGCTTCATTTGCACAAAAACCTAGGTTATGCATTGTTAGGAATTATTTGTATTTACAGAACTTAGGTGACAAATTCTGAGACAGCGAGTTAAGCATATGGAGGAATGTTTCTAATCTCGTTCATAAACATTGGAATAAGCTACTGGATGGAATTGATATTGGCCAATGTTTTGAGGCCGAAATAGACTTTAAATTTATCTTCACCAAAGCTGTTTCTTGGGTGGCATTTCATAATAACATTTATTGGCTTTTTGGTTACGTAAGCTATTATATTTATTTAAAGTGTGTGGGTGAGGAACTGAAGAGGTACGCTTGGAATATAGAAGTAAGCGAAGCACTGTTAGAGAAAAAGCTGTAACAATCAACCGCGTCTGCTGAATTAATGAGCTTGTGACATGATGGCCTACTGCCGTCTGCTGCCTTGAACGAACACCCTTCCTTCCACATGATTTCCAACTGAATGCAAGCTACCCATGCCGGGGACTTCCTATTGGCTGACCCTAATTTCGCGTTAGGCACACGTCTAGACCATCGAGACCTAAGTATTGGTGTTGCCCTGCGCCTTGTCGCCCTTTTCTCCACTGAACACCGGTGTATCTGCGGCTGTGCGTGGGCAGACAATACGGCAGCCATGGTCTCATCTGTCGTAAGTCACCGGGAAAGATTGCCAGACATGAAGCAGTCAATGACATCATCAAGATAAGTGTGGCTACAGCTGGGTGTCCAGCACAAAGGAAACCTCAGTTGTGCAGACCTGACAACAGTCACAAACGCCCAGATGGAGTTACCATGCAGCCATGGAGGGATGGTAGACAGGTCGTGTGGGACTACACGTGTGCATCTGCAGTGGCTGATGCCCATCTACCTCATAGTACAACTGAGGGAGGCGGGGCGGCCACCTTCAGGGAAACCCAGAAAACTAATATGTACAGGGGCACAGAACGTTGTTACAGGTTCGTGCCTATAGGCTCCAAGATCCTGGGCTCCTTAGGTAAATGTGCACTTAAGTTCCTAAAGAAGGTAGGTGAGGAACTCATTAGGCAAACTAGAGACTAACGAGCGGCCAGTTTCCTGTTCCAACGCCTCAGTGTCGCGATCCAGAGAGGAAATGTTTGTTGTATCTTGGGCACGCACCCCACATCCGAAAAGCTGGATGAGGTCTTCGTTCAGTGATTGTTATATGTGTGTGTGTGTGTGTGTTTTCTGTAAACTGTAACACAATGTAATAAAACAAACAGGGGTGGTATTAGAAACAAATATTAAAGTGTTCGGTGATAGTCGACATGGTCTTCTCTGAATACTCTTTATTTTCTTCTCCGAGGCTATGGGTCCCTACAATTGCACCAGAGGCATACCCAAAGTATTTAATAGTATTTCTAAAATATTTTGATCTTGATACGAGGCTATACGTATCATCCAGCAGATTAATTATACCAAATTTTATTTTAAAACTACGTATACTGAAAACTAAAAAAAAAGACGTTTTATAATAATACAACATCATATAAACGACTTATTTATATTATTGGTTCATGCTTTTGGATAGTTTTTAATTGTTTTAGTAACATGTAATATCGGTATGTCAACAAGACACAAGACATGGTTACAGCGGTAAGATTTCATTCACCAAGTGGTACTAAGACAAGCTTGCAACGTGTGACCATGGCACTTACCCTGAGTGCCGCAGCTGTGAGTGCCTCTAAAGTCACGTGTTGATACTTTAAACATTCTGGACCACAATGTAATTACTAAATCTAATACTATCGTGTCACACAAATGAATGAACAGGTCTGTATATATATATACGTGTAAATGTAAAAATAGTCACTGTTTATCTTGAGAGGAGACAAAGCCTCTTGGCTCAAGGGAACGAACGATCAGGCTTTTCAATGTTTACCTTTTTTCAGGACAGTTTTCTGACATTTACAGGGCGAATTTTCATATTTTTTACACTTCCGTTTACAGACTCACGGTTATCTAGTTTATATGCGCATTTTCACTCCAAGACACCTACAAACTAATGCATTTTTAGCCATTTTAAGATAAAAAAAACTCTGAGTACTTGACACACTTCCACACCTGATGACACTGATTGGTGGAGACCAGTCTGGGAGGAGGGGGGGGAAGAAGGTGTTCGAATGCTTGTGTATTTCACATAATGCATCTGTTTAGTGGGTTCAGGAAGTAACAACGATGGATATCTAATATATTGCGAAAATATTTTACCAGACGGTCTTGGCTTTAGCGGACACGTGAGTAGAACACCCACGAGTAATTAATACTGGTGCTTCATGTAGTAGCCTAGTCAGGGGTCGCATTCCTGAGTGTGGGAGGGTGGGGCTCTCACACTTACCATCCACCTATTAAACCCTCAACATTACCCCTGCTGGTTCAACCTTGAGGCCGAGCGGACGTCTGGACTCCTCCTCCGCCTGGGTGCCGCCTGATCCCGTCTTGTTTTCGCGTTTTGGCTTTGCTACTGCCGTTTGACATCCCTTTTCAGCGGTCCGATTGTTCGACACCTGGCGCACATATCGCCTTGGGTCGCAGGATTGTTGATAGATTTTTTTTTTACGTGTACTGGGGTGACGGTGTTCGGGGACCGGGTTGGCCGAGAGGTGCCGGGGGTTGGTGGGTCTTGGTGGGCTCCTGGTGTGCCCTCAGTCGTGGTGGGCGACTGGCTTCTGCTCTGCCGGGGGACGCTGGATGACTTTTTGCGTTTTAGTTGGGGGCAGAGTTTTGGTTTTGCTACCTGGTGTTCTCTGTGTGGAGCGGGGACGGTACTTGTCACCCTGAGGGACTCCTGGGGCTCCCCAATCATCTGCCTGACTGTGCGTTTATTTGCCGTGTGGTGATTTCTAGTGATTGGCGTCACTCGTTTTGCGATTTGGCTTGGCGTTCCACCTCTCCAGGCTTCGCGATTCACCCATAACGGGTACGCCGGGGCGCATCCGATCCCACGATCGTCGTCGCCCCTAAATCTACAACAACAACAACATTACCCCTCATTCAACAAGGAATATAGTCAAGAGGCAGGTTTATACCGCTTCTAGACGAATACACACTAAGAATCTACTCTAGTTTAGGACTTTTGTTCAGGACTAAAGAGTATTTTATAAATTTACAATGGAAAATTGACATTTATATATATTTTATATAGTTCTCAGTAAACCAATTTTCCATATCATCACCGAGCATGAGCCGTAAACCCCAAATGTTATACTTGATCCTGCCTCGCAAGAACTTCAGTATTCTGTCTACCAAGTAACCCTCCTGCCTGCCTATCCACACACACAAAATGTAATTAGAAAGTAACATAATTATTTTTAATTTTCTTGCATTTTGCAGAAGAAGAGAGGGAGCCCCATCCTGTTGTTGTAGAAGAGAAGAGGGAGCCCCATCTTGTTGTAGAAGGGAGGAAGGAACACCATCTTTCTGTAAAAGGGGAGAGAGAGCCCCATCCTGTTGTAGAAAGAGAGAGGGAGCGACATGCTGTTGTTGAAGAATTGGAGAGGGAGCCCCATTCTATTGTAGAAGGGGAGAAGAACCTCATCCTGTTATTGTACAAGGGGAGAGGGAGCTCCATCTTGTTAAAAAAGGGAAGGGGAGGGAGAGCCCCATCTTGTTATTGTTGACGGGGAGTCTCGATTTGCTGTAGGAGGGAGAGCTCCATCCTGTTGAAGAAGGGAAGGGGATCTCCCTCCTATTGCTGAAGAGAATGGGGGTTCATCTGGCTGTAGAACCGATAGGTGTGTATCATGCTGTTGAAGGGAAGGGGGAGGGAGGGAATTGCCAAGGGAAAGCACTAAGCCTTTACGACCATATAGCAGGAAGGGTAGGGGGGGGGGGGGAGTGTCCTTCCTGTTTTCTGTGTACTTGGACCCATTAACTGAATGGGGCTTACGGGGCAGGATGTCACGTTGAACACACACGAGCACCAATGTCCTCTGTCAAGATGACAAGTTGTTGTTACTAGTCCACACCAGATGCCAGTAGGTGTGGTTGGATCTAAAACTTGTACCTGTATGAACATTCTGATGTCACTGACCTCGTGCACACCATATATATAAAACAAAATATTTTATCTTATTTTCATTAGATAAGGTTATGTTATGTTGGGATATGTTAAGTTAGGATAGGTTAAGTTAGTTTATGTTAGGATATGTTAGGTTACGATAGGTTAGGTTTGGTTAGGTTATGTTAGGCTAGGCTAGGTTAGGTTCGGCTAGGCTAGGCTAGGTTAGGATAGTTTAAGTTAGTTTATGTTAGGATATATTAGGTTACGATAGGTCAGGTTATGTTTGGTTAGGTTATGTTAGGCTAGGCTAGGCTAGGCTAGGTTAGGTTAGGTTCGGCTAGGCTAGGCTAGGCTAGATTAGGTTAGGTTCGGCTAGGTTAGGTTAGGATATGTTAGGTTAGGCTAGGGTACATTAGTTTATGATATGTTAGGTTAAATTAAGTATGCTTAAGGTGTAGCGAAGGTTACATACTTTTCTCAGCTTTTACACCCTACTCCCAGATTATACAGTATAAAGATCATAAGAGGTTAACCCTTCGACTTCAACTGGTAAGATAGCGACGTCTTCGCTTGTTGCAGGCGTTCGAACCTTGAGGTCCTCCAGGTTGGACACCGTTCCTTCACTCCGGCCTCATATTCCTTTCAAGTGCTGTATAGCCTTACTGATTGATTGATTGATAACGATTAAGCCACCCAAGAGGTGGCAAGGGCATGAATAGCCCGTAATAGCCTTACTTAGCTATTAGCGCTGTCCTTATACTCACCTCATCTTTAGTTATGTGAGGAATATCCGACGGAATCTAATGTGAATGCAACCCTTCATGTATAGTCTAGGGTAGCTGTATAAATGCTTAAGTATGTTAATAATAATAATGATATAAAAATGTGTGTAAAATCTACCCATTTTCCAAAGTGATAGTACATATAGCGACCGAGAGTAATGTGTACAGTATATGAAATGTTGTATATAGCTAACAGTGTACGTTTTGTAGTATTGAAAAATGAAAACCAAATTGGTAATTGTGGAGCCAATTACCGCGTAACGTGGTGGTGGTGGGGTCCCTTGATTGTTTCAAGCGTGGGTTGGACATGTATATGAGTGGGATTGGGTGGTTATAAATAGGAGCTGCCTCGTATGGGCCAATAGGTTCTGCAGTTACCTTTAGCCTTGGCATAGTATAATTCACATAAGTTCTTTATTAAGCCAAGAAAATTATGGAAGTACTTTATTAAATATTCGTAATAAACACTTGATTAGGCCAAAGAATTAATTTTAATGTAAACACTTTTTTTCTTTATTAAATAATATACAGTATAAAGATCATATTTACACCAATTTATAGTGGAAAATGCTACATTTATATATAGTTTATGTAATTCTCAGTAAACCAATTTTTCCATATCATCAGCGAGCATGAGCCGTAAGCCCCAAATGTTATACTTGATCCTTCCTCGCAAGAACTTCAATATTTTGACTACTGAGTAACCAAGAAATTTAAAAATACAATAATTATGCTTCTTTCTGATTACATTTTTTGTGTGTGGATAGGCAGGCAGCAGGGTTATTCAGTAGACATAATATGGAAGTTCTTGCGAGGCAGGATCAAGTATAACATTAGGGGTTTACGTTCTGGTAAACAAAAAACATGAAGATGTTTTAGCTGGGCAACGATCACAGTTTTTTTTTTTTGGCAGGGATATTCCTGCGTGGGCCCTAAGCCTCTGGCTGGCCCACTAAGTGTTGCTTGTTTCTGTTTTACTTGGGCGGAGTATGAGTAGTTGTGACTCGTATGGTCGCTTCAGTAAGATTTTGCCATATGTGTTTAACAACTTCTGCTGCTCTGTTGAATCTAAGTTGAAATCTTAATGGGTTTGTAACTGTGCACTGTGTTAGATAATGTTTAAGTGGTCTGTCGGGCATTTCTCCACAGTGCGTTACCATGCATGCCAAGATAATCATAATAACCACGACGGCTGTACATTCTTGTGCTGAGTGATCACCTGATCCTAACCTAGGCTTCAAGTCTCCATCATCCGATCCTAAATAAATTATATCCGCTCCGACAATCCATCTTCCTGTTTAGATAGTATTTTTTGTAACTATCTGGCCTATTGATGTAATGGACAATTTGACAGAATTTGGAATTATTCACTTTATAGAGTTATCTTAAGGTTATGTTGAGATGTTTTTGGGGCTTAGCGTCCCCGCGGCCCTGTCCTCGATTAGGCCTCCTGTTTGTTGCACACCCCCAGGAAGCAGCCCGTAGCAGCTGTCAAACTCCCAGGAACCTATTTACTGCTAGATAACAGGGGCATCAGGGTAAAAGCAACTCTGCCCATTTGTCTATGCCGGCACCGGGAATCGAGCCCGGAACCTCAGGACTACGAATCCGAAGCGCTGTCCACTCAGCTGTCAGGCCCAACCGAAGTACGAAAAAAAAGAAGCTAGAAACCAAACTTAAAAATTCCTAGGCCTAGGAATATTAATTCCATATTAGACCTAAGACGTTAGATTAGGTTTTGCTAAGAAAATAAAGAGAAATCCAGATTAAAATAAATTTGGTAAAACATGTTTTATGATATGAGAGTATTTGAAATGTTGAATGTGTAGCCGGAGAAAAATTATGCAAATTAAGTTTGTTTATACAGCAGTATTGGCATGACGTCACTATTTAAATATTATTTTTTCAGAACTGTAGCAATTCCTCTGCCGTCCACGGGATGCGTGGGATGGGGGGGGGGGGGGGGGTAAACCGGCCATAGCAAGTCCACGGAATGGGAGGTAATCTTGAGATGATTTCGGGGCTTAGCGTCCCAGCGGCCCGATCCTCGACCAGGCCTCCTTTTTGTTAAACAATCCGAGGAAGCAGCTCGTAGCAGCTGTCTAACTCCCAGGTACCTATTTACTGCTAGGTGAACAGGGCATCAGGGCAGTGAAAGAAACTCTGCCCATTTTGTTTCCGCCTCTACCGGGGATTGAACCCAGAACCTCGGGACTACGAATCTGAAGCGCTGTCCACTCGGCTGTCAGGCCCCTGGGTGTGGGGTACACCTTCCATAACAAGCCCACTGGATGGGTGTAGACTACACCCACGGCACGGATATAGTTTGCATTATATCAGGAACCACAGCGACTAGCGTCTCAGCTGACCAGTCGTGAGGTCCTTAAGAGTCGAGTGTAACCGTTTGCACATCTTAGCCACCCTTGGGTACCCTCGCATATATACACACATCTTAGCCATCCACTTGTGTACACTCGTATATATACCCTCAAGTATCACTTGTGTCAATATGTATCACGCTAAATTAAATGTGTCTATCTTTACAGTCGTTCCTGCCAAGGTTTACGGTTGTGTGTAATTACAAAAATAAGATAAAGACCGAGAAAGAGAAATCTGAATTGGTAGATATATGTAAGCAAGTGATAGCTGAGAAGAAATAAATTTTGAATGAATGACAAATATGTTTAATATCTTAGCAGGTGTACAAGAGCTGTGTGTTACACGGTGTTGTAGCCTCGCCTCTGAAGCGTCTGGTGAAGTTGAACATCTTGTAGTGTTCATTTTCATGTTCTACAATTATATTGTTAAGGGGCGTTACTTCCAAATTTGCCCAAAATATGCAATAAATGAAAACTCGTTCTATTTCAATCAAACTTTTTTGACAAGTTGTATATGAAAAGGGTTTCATCTGGTCCAAGTCTCAGCATCGTAGCATAAATGGGAAGGGGAAAAAATATTGAATTATGTGTCAAAAAATTTCCAAAATGGTCAAAAACAAAGATAAAAAAAAAAAAAGATTATCAAACAAAAATGTCAACTGAAATCTTGTCTATGACTCATCTATCACACTAGCATATATTAAAAACAAATTATAATTAGTTTTATTAAAAAAATTTTAGTAAAAAAAAAAGGCAATTTTTATTTTTTAATATTATCTCTCTCTTTTGTTTATAGGGCAATTTACATGAAACTTATACACCTGACTGCACGTGAGCACATCTGTAAGGGTGCCAATTTTGGAGGAAATTGGTTGATGTCAACCTCAGCCACAGATGGCAACACCTTAGACTTTATTTTTTACTTGATCGTTTATGCTACTTGAAAATATATAACTCTTTCATTTTTTATTCAATTTACATGAAACTTACACCTTATATGTAAAGTTTATGTCTCTAAAATCTTAAGGAAGCGTTTTTTCCTGAGTTCATTTATTGATTTTATAAATAGCAATAAACATGACATATTTGCATAATTTTGGGGGGAACTTAGACTATTTGTATTAGGAAAACTAAAGACGTTTTGGAAAATCCCTTCCTATAGATCATTTATTATATGCTAATGTGTCAGAAAAGTGTCATAGAATGATTATATCTGAAAGGTGTGGTTGTAAATGTACACTTGAAAATGTGTAAAATTCGTTGCAAAAATAAAAAAAATAAAAATCTCCCTTACTATTTAGGCTACAGTACTGAAACTTGGAACAATTGCAGCCCTTTTCATATACAACTAGTCAAAAATAATGGTTGACATTGAACAACTTAATTTTTCAGAGATAACGCCCCCTTATATTGTTTTTGCTAACCCTTATAACATTTGGGGTTTAGGGCTCATGCTCAGTGATGATATGGAACACTGGTTTACTGAGAATTATATAAAATATATATAAATGTAGTATTTTTCCTTGCAAATTGATGTAAATATGATCTTTATATTGTATATTATTTAATGAAAAAAAACATTCCTTGTGTCCCATAGGATATGAAAATTTCAGTGGCATTTAGCTGGGGCTAAGGTATTGATTTAGCTAGTGGGGTTTTAGCAAGGAATTTCACGGAAACATTTCCTGCACTTACTACCTAGGGGGGGCAAGAACTGAGTTACATTGTGAATGACATACGAACATGTTTGCCAGGAGTGAGCATAGTGTCAATGAGGATCACAGCAACACCGCACATTAGTTCCCATCGCCGCTAGGCTGTGCCAACCGCCTATAGTTTTCTTTATTCCAGGGTTGAATATATTGAAGAATTTGATTTAACGTGATCTATCATAGACGACAAAAATTTTCAATGATGAGGCAGGCAATAACGAGTCATACTTGCCATTGCGGTGACTGTTGAGCCATGATAGCACACTGGATATATATATATATACACTTAGTGTGTATATATATACGGCTTCTCGGTGTATATACGCAGAGTTCACTTTAGTCCTGGAGGTCAGAAATCAGTGGTGATGGTCTTAATGACATACATACATAGATTAATAGGCCTTTAATGATCCTCCAGAGATTGATACGCCTTTGTTTATGCCTAAACGTATATACGATAGCTTATTATTCCCCCTCAAACTTTGTTTTTGTGACCAGGACAGTGACGAGACCAGTGGCATGGGCAGTGACCAAGAGAGTGACCAGGATAGTGACAAGGACAGTGACCAGGATAGTGACAAGGACAGTGACCAGGATAGTGACAAGGACAGTGACAAGGGCAGTAATACTTTGAAATCTACATCTATTTCAAATGAGAAACCGACAGGGAATGTAGTCCATATCAACAGGGGATTTAAGTCCATATGGATTTACCATGTGGACTTACTGGAACTGGGATATAATCCACATGAACTAGGATGTTATCCACTGGACAGGAACATAATCCACATGGACTGAAATACAGTCCACATTAACTGAGACGTATGGACTGCAATGTATGTGAGAAATAAGAGGGTTGAGAGGGAGAAACGAGAGGGGAGTGGAAGGGGGAATAAGAAAGGCGTGAGGGAATGAACGAGAAAGATGGTGGGGTAGAGAGGATGAACAGGAAGCAGAATGCTGTAATGTGTGTGGAGGAGGAGGGTGCAGGAGGGAAGAGGAGGAGGAGGGAATAGAAGAGGGGTGTCTAGGGGGAAAGGGGAGGGGGAGAGAGATATTGGAAAAAAGTAAACAAAGGAAAGGTCAGAGCATCAATTTTTAAGTTGTGCGTGACTCAGTTTGGTCTGGGCTAGCCTAGCTCCCATATTGAGCCGGTCTGGAATATAGCAGAACCACACAGCACCTGTTTGGGATATCGCACACCCGCACGCTGGCATTACATGAAAAGATAATTAACATGGAGCCCCATAGACTGACAGATACTTCGAGGGGTCTGTGTGACGAACTATCTACCTTACCTAACCTAACCTAACTCTGTCTAACACTGAGGAGTAGCGGGAGCGTTGTCACCCACAGTACACTCTTGTATGCATGAAGCATAACCTACTACACTGATGCTGGCATTGGTTTTTCTTCGCGCTATTGTTAGACCTTACTTGCAAGGGACAGGGGGCCGAGTGAAGGGGGCCGAGTGAAGGGGGCCCGAGTGAAGGGGGCCGAGTGAAGGGGCCCGAGTGAAGGGGGCCGAGTGAAGGGGCCGAGTGAAGGGGTCGAGTGAAGGGGGCCGAGTGAAGAGCGTTCAAGTGTTCGGTTTTGCACTACAAAAATACAGCATTTCGTTCACGTCTTTATTTTCTATATTTATTGATTGATTGATTTTCTTGTCTATTATATTTATTATAAGTTATATTAATGTTGAAAAACCAGCCCGTGAGGCTGGAGGTGATAGTCTGACTCTCTATCACCACCTGGTGATAGTAGAGAGTCCAGGTGGATCTCTATCACCACCAGGTGATAGAGATCCACCTGGATTATCACTAGATAGGTCATAGTTCAGGTGGTTTTACAGCTGCTGAAGTTTCTCACTGTTGAGCAAGTAGTTGTCGAGGAACTCTCTGCTTCGGCACCCGCAATGTGCCTTTTTTTACCTTCTTCTATGATTAAAACCATAGTTATGGTTCCATGGTTCGAGTCCCCCTGGCGTAGTGGCAGTCTGTGGTCCCTTCGTCACCCCTGGTAGTGTCTGTACCCGGTAACATCACTGTATCAGGCAGCTGATGTGTTATAAGAGGACTGTACCCGGTAACCTATCACACAAGCACCTGGAACTAACATATCTGCTCACCACTTGTATGATAAATGGTTGAGAAAAAATGTCAATAATCTCATCACTCTGAACTTAAGTTTCAAGTGTAATCTACCTGTCGGTCATGTTCCTAGTCATCAAGTACTCCTGTATGCTTCATCATACCCGTCACCACGAGAGGTGATGAGATCTTGTTCTTAAAGCTGTCACACTTGAGATACTCATCCTGTGAGCGGTAGTTCATTGTTCCTCCACATTGATGGTGCGAGAGGTGGTGTGGGTGACTTCCAAAGGTCACAAGAGGCCTCCCAGACCTCCAGTAAATGTTGTATACCATTAATTATTCCAATTTCCATGTACACTTTATATATAATTATAATACCATTGTTGGTAATAGCCCTCTAAGACTAGAGTAAACTCAGTGTGTATACGCCGAGGCGCGGGTGTACACCTCAATGTATATATTTGCATCCATCCTCCAATTACTCTTTTTACGGGCTCACCATAGCCTGTGCTACTGGAACTTCTTGTTCTGAGTAGCTGAATCTAAAATAACAAACAATATCCAATTACTCTCTCATACATTCCTCTCAATTGTGTACCGTCGGTCTGGCGTACAATGGCAGGAGTTCCTGCCCTCACACAAGAGCCCGTTCTCCTAAGCATTCACACCGTCACTAAACTGATGTAATAAATTACCCGAACCTAACCTACTTGGGGACCCACGAACAGAAAACAGGGGCATCAGGTCCGCGAGCCGCTATCATTTTTAGCACACCAGTTTTGCAGTTCAGGAGACCAGGCTTCACAGAGCCCCGTCTGTGTGACGGTGAGCGGGCCGAGTGGGCGGGCCCTCTGAAGGAATTATCTCCCAGGGAAAGTGCTCATTTTTTTGTGTAACTTTGTTTATCTTGAACAGTCCAAATATAATTGCTTAAGTGGCTTTGTTTTTTGTTTTTAGTTAATCCAGAAGCAATTGTTTGATTACGTATGAGTTCTTATAATTCTGGTGTTAGGCTATTATTTTCATTAAAACACAGAAGCTTTAGTCCTTTCACAATATTGATTTAAAATATTTGCTCTTGAATGACGAGTATATATAAACGTCTTCGCATATTAAGTATATTGGCCCACTTTGAACTGTACTAATTTCCCCCACTGTCATCGCCCGTTTGTATCGTCAAGGTCATTATACCTCCCAAACTCACTCCAAAATCAGAATGTTGTTAAAATACGGTCAACAAAAATGGGTAGAGTTTCTTTCCCCCCTGATGCTCCTGTTCACCTAGCAGTAAATAGGTACCCGTGAGTTAGACAGCAGCTGCGGGCTGCTTCCTGGGTGGTGTGTAACAAAAAGGAGGTCGAGGACCGGGCCGCGGGGATGCTAGGCGCCGAAATCATCTCAAGATAACCTCAAGAAGATAACTAATCTTATCCTTATTGCCCTTATGAGTACCTTGCAAGGAGGGGGGGGGATGCTTGTCAGTGACACTGATCTATAGTTTCATGCCTCCTCCCTCATCTACGGGCTCACCATAGCCCGTGTTACCTGGAACTTTTTGTTCCAGGTAGCGAATCTTTAACAACAACATCCTCCCTCATCCCCCTTTCTTATATATATTGGTACGACATTCGCCATGTTCCAACAGCTGGGTTAACCCAAACTCCCTTCTCAACTGACTCATTAAAGAGCAAGGGGGTATACTGAGGGCCTTCGCCGCTTCTTTTAACATCTATTGTGAAACATTATCCAGTACCGTAACTATATTTTCATCTAATAATGCCAGTTGTCTCATTATTTCCTCTGCTGTTATCTTAATATTTGTCAGTCTCTCGTCAAAAGTTATCTCCTCTCATAGTAAAGGAGCACTGCTCCTGTGCCAGGTAAGTCCACTACGGGCTCACCATAGCCTGTGTTACTTGCCTCGCTCCTTTACCAGATAAGTTCACTACGGGCTCACCATAGCCCGTGCTACTTGCCCCGCTCCTGTGCCAGGTAAGTCCACTACGGGCTCACCATAGCCCGTGCTACTTGCCCCGCTCCTGTGCCAGGTAAGTCCACTACGGGCTCACCATAGCCCGTGCTACTTGCCCCACTCCTGTGCCAGGTAAGTCCACTACGGGCTCACCATAGCCCGTGCTACTTGCCCCGCTCCTGTGCCAGGTAAGTTCACTACGGGCTCACCATAGCCCATGCTACTTGCCCCGCTCCTGTGCCAGGTAAGTCCACTACGGGCTCACCATAGCCCGTGCTACTTGCCCCGCTCCTGTGCCAGGTAAGTTCACTACGGGCTCACCATAGCCCGTGCTACTTGCCCCGCTCCTGTGCCAGGTAAGTTCACTACGGGCTCACCATAGCCCGTGCTACTTGCCCCGCTCCTGTGCCAGGTAAGTTCACTACGGGCTCACCATAGCCCATGCTACTTGCCCCGCTCCTGTGCCAGGTAAGTCCACTACGGGCTCACCATAGCCCGTGCTACTTGGAACTTGTTCCGAGTAGCTGAATCTATAACAACAACAACAACAACAACAACAACTCTCATAGCGCCTGGAGCTGTTCCGGCTCAGTCGTGAACACACCGAGGAAACTGGCATTTAGGTGCTAACAAATGTGCTTGTCATTTTCTGCATGTTCTCCTCCCGTCTTGCGTAATGTAGTCACTTACATAATGTGTACATATACACACACATGTAAGGTATACGGTCTTTTCCTTTGCGCGAGACTTTGTGGTAATTTTGGTGGTTCCTTGGCTGACATTTTCATAGATTTTTCTGATTATCTTCTCATATTTATGTATTCGTTCCTAACTCAATTGCATCTTTATCGGTTTTCTTCTGTTTTCTTTCGTCTGTATTTGTTTTCCATCGCCTCCGGCTTTTCGTTTTAGCGTCTTGACATTGTCTATTGAACTGTGAGTCATTGTATTCCTCAAAAGTTTTCAGATATTGGTGTTATGAATCTCTCGTCCCCCCTTATCTTGAGGTTATCTTGAGATGATTTCGGGGCTTTAGTGTCCCCGCGGCCCGGTCCTTGACCAGGCCTCCACCCCCAAGAAGCAGCCCGTGACAGCTGACTAACACCCAGGTACCTATTTTACTGCTAGGTAACAGGGGCATAGGGTGAAAGAAACTCAGCCCATTGTTTCTCTCCGGCGCCCGGGATCGAACCCGGGACCACAGGATCACAAGTCCAGCGTGCTGTCCGCTCGGCCGACCGGCTCCCTTTCCTTGTAACTCTTGTTTAACTTGAGCTATCATACTGTGGACTGTCTGTGCCCTAAGTTATACCTCCACGGCATGTTCCCCAGCCTTACTCTCTTATCTCCATGTAGTCCGTGTTTTCTGCCTACTCCTCTTAATCCTTTTAATTACGCTATGTAGTCTAAGACTAAGACACAATAATTGTTGGCATTCATGGTGGTATTCATTCTCTAAATGTTTCATATTTTCCTTATTTTTGAGTCCAAACACTTGGGCTGGACGACGAACGACGGTTTCCCTTCATGCAGGTCGGCGTTCAATCCCCGACCGTCCAAGGGGTTGGGCACCGTTCCTTCCCCCCCCACCCCCCGTCCCATCCCAAATCCTTATCCTGATCCCTTCCCAGTGCTATATAGTCGTAACGGCTTGGCGCTATCCCCTGATAATTTCCTTATTTTCATTTTTGAGTAAAGATCAGATTCATTAGACTAAGTTTTTCTCGTTATACTTACATTAAAAGCTGTGTGTTGAACTGACTTCAACAACTTCCTCATCTAGTCTGTTCTACTTATTTATGACTCTTGGACAAAAAGTTCTGTCTGACATCCCTCTGAACCAGAGCCGGTCGGCCGAGCGGACATCACGCTGGGCTTGTGATCCTATGGTCCTGGGTTCAATCCCAGGCGCCGGTGAGAAACAATGGGCAGAGTTTCTTTCACGCTGATGCTCCCTGTTACCTAGCAGTAAAATAGGTACCTGGGTGTTAGTCAGCTGTCACGGGCTGCTTCCTGGGGGTGGAGTCCTGGTCGAGGACCGGGCCGCGGGGACACTAAAAGCCCCGAAACCCTCTCAAGATAACATCAAGATAGATCATCTGTGTTTCCAGAGTTTCCAATTATGTCCTGTTGGTTTACTGTTCCTTAATTTGAACATTGTTTCTACGTGAACTTCAATCCCCTCATAGTATCTTGTACATCGTTATCATGTCTGGGCCTATTCCTTCTTTCCTCCGGTGTGGGTGAGGTCCAGTCCCTCAATCTTTCTTCGTAGCTCAGTCCCCTTAGCTCAGGAACGATCCTTGTTGCCTATTTTTAGATTTTGTCTAGTTTTATTTTGTATTTCTTTAGGTAGGGGTTCCAAGCCGGGCCAGCATATTCAATAACAGGTCTCACAAAGGATGTATACAGCGCTCTGAAAGGATCTTTGTCCAAGTTCCTGGGGCCAGATTCACGAAGCAGTTACGCAAGCACTTACGAACGTGTATATCTTTTCTCAATATTTGGCGGCTTTGTTTTCAATTATTAAATAGTTAATGAGCTCCGAAGTACCAGGAGGCTCTTTATAACAATAACAACAGTTGATTGGCAAGTTTTCATGCTTGTAAACTGTATAATAAATGTAAACAGAGCCGTCAAAGATTGAGGAAAGATGTACACGTTCGTCAGTACTTGCGTAACTGCTTCGTGAATCTAGCCAATAAAAGATAACCGGACGTTGGCCGGTATCGCATATGCTGCCTTCGTTATCCTGTTGAGGTGTGTGTGTGTGTGTGTGTGTGTGTGTGTGTGTGTGTGTGTGTGTGTGTGTGTGTGTGTGTGTGTGTATGTGTGTGTGTGTGCGTGTGTGTGTGTGTGTGTGTGTGTGTGTGTGTGTGTGTGTGTGTGTGTGTGTGTGTGTGTGTGTGTGTGTGTGTGTGTGTGTGTGTGTGTGTGTGTGTGTGTGTGTATGTGTATTCATCTAGTTGTGCTTGCGGGGGTTGACCTCTGCTCTTTCGGCCCGCCTCTCAGCTGTCAATCAATTAACTGTTACTAACTACTAATTTTTGTTTCTGTTTTCCACACACACCCCAGGAAGCAGCCCGTAACAGCTGTCTAACTCCCAGGTACCTATTTACTGCTAGGTAATAGGGGCATCAGGGTGAAAGGAACCCCTCCCTATGTTTCTGCCATCACCGGGGATCGAACCCGGACCCTAGGATTACGAGTCCAGAGCGCTGTCTACTTAGCTATCAGGTCTCCCTATCAGGTGTGTGTGCGTGTGGGTGTGTGTGTGTGTGCGTGCTGGGTGTGTGCGTGTGGGTGTGCGTGCTGGGTGTGTGCGTGTGTGTGTGTGGGAGGTGTATGGAGGGAGGGGGGGAAGCCGCCCCTCCCTGCACCACCTCACAAAACGCCCCCCCTCACAGCTGGGGGGCGGGCGGGGGGGACTTTTTTTTAACATGGGTGGTGCAGTCGGGGCAGCTGCTCACCTAGCAGTGCTCACTTAGTAGTGTTGAACTACTAGGTGAGCAGTACAGGTCATCACCGCCTTTCCCCCTACGCTAGTCTCCCCTCCCACCTGGTCCTCTCCCACCTGGTCCCCTCCCACTTGGTCCTCTCCCACCAGGTCCCCTCCCACTTGGTCCTCTCCCACCTGGTCCTCTCCCACCTGGTCCTCTCCCACCTGGTCCCCTCCCACCTGGTCCTCTCCCACCTGGTCCTCTCCCACCTGGTCCTCTCCCACCTGGTCCTCTCCCACCTGGTCCTCTCCCACCTGGTCCCCTCCCACCTGGTCCTCTCCCACCTGGTCTCCTTTATTCCCTCCCGTGGTAACC
Organism: Procambarus clarkii; assembly: GCF_040958095.1. Lineage (NCBI taxonomy): Eukaryota > Metazoa > Arthropoda > Malacostraca > Decapoda > Cambaridae > Procambarus > Procambarus clarkii. The sequence continues at coordinate 33,026,930 of NC_091154.1, read as the reverse complement.
TAACAATTGGTCGCCTTGGCAACGCTTGCCTGACCTTTCTCAACAGCGTTTCTGGGGTGACCTTTAATATTTCCCCTGGCTGGTCCCCCCCCTCACAACCTGCCCCCCCCCCCTTCACAACCTGCCCCCCCCAATCATCTCTCTCCCCCCCTATCTTCCCCCCCTATCTTCCCCCCCCTCCTCCGACATATAGCCTAGTGTACCAACACATTGCTTTTCGAAACCGGCTAACATTCACACAATACAATAGTTGTATCACTGCATTTCCTAGAATGAAATGCATCAATGTATTCCTACAGTACTGTAATCACTTTGCTCATCATTTTATCGTCATTTGTGCACTACGGTATTAATGTATTGTATTGTATTACTGTATGTTAATGACTCATCGTATCAGCATACTAGTCACCCCTGGAGAAGAAAACTTTTTTAATTCCGGTTACTTTCTGGACTACTGATTGTGTGTAGCGGAGTGTGTGTGTGTCTCTGAGGATTGTAAACTCTCTCAACAGTTTACGCTGGAGGTAGAGCGGCAGGAATTGTATTCTCCTTGTTTTTTGAGGAGTTACTCTGTCTATTGTGTTGACGGCTTATGGCTGGCTACCTTGCTGGGTGAGGATCGACACGGGGATGGTGTTATGTTTGTCTGCTTGTGTGTGTGTGTGTGTTTGTTTTGGGTGAAGTGCATTGGTGTAATTACCTAAGTGTAGTTACAGAATGAGAGCTACGCTCGTGGTGTCCCGTCTTCCCAGCACTCTTTGTCATATAACGCTTTGTGTGTGTGTGTGTGTGTGTGTGTGTGTGTGTGTGTGTGTGTGTGTGTGTGTGTGTGTGTGTGTGTGTGTGTGTGTGTGTGTGTGTGTGTGTGTGTGTGTGTGTATGTGTGTGTGTGTGTGTGTGCTCATCAAGATGTGTTGGTACGGCCGTATTTCCCGCCTTGTCCCGTCTTGACTGCATTCTTAGTTCAGTACAATTACTCAGTTCACACGTTTTATTTCCATTAACAATTGTGTGTTGTTAATGCCACTTATAAACGACTCTTAACACTGACGTTCTTTGTAACATCTCTGTGACTTTTCTGTATCTCTAGTTTTCTCTCTTTCACTCGTCCTCTTTTGTTTACTTTTTTCAATTTACCCTTACAAACTTACATGTCGTTATCATGTCCCCTATCACTTCCCTCCTCCAGTGTGATGAGGCCCAGGGCCAAGATTCACGAAAGCACTTACGCAAGCACTTACGAACGTGTACATCTTTCCTCAATCTTAGACGGCTTTGGTTACATTTATTCAACAGTTTACAAGCATGAAAACTTCCCAATTAACTGTTGTTATTGTTATAAACAGCCTCCTGGTGCTTCGGAGCTCATTAACTGATTAATAATTGGAAACAAAGCCGCCAAAGATTGTGAAAAGATGTACAGGTTCTTAAGTGCTTTCGTGAATCTGGTCCCTGGTCCCTCAGTCTTTCCTCGTAGCTCAGGCTCCTCAGCTCAGGAACAAGCCACGTTGCATATATTTGTATCTCTTCTATTTTGTGTTGTGTGCTATATCAGTTGAGAGGTTCCATGCCTGGCTGCCTTTTGCAAGAGTGTCTAACATAGGTTGTTTGCAGGACTCGGCACACTAATTCAACTTTCCTTTCCCGGTATACAACTGTAACTTTCAATTTAAATTGTTCAAGCTTTGTCCTCCCCCCCTCCACCATACCCAACCCATTCCTCGCATGTTCCCACTGATATTCCCCCCCCCCTCCCCACTTTACCCCTTACCCACTACTAGGAAACCTCAACCACCTCTAACGACCTACCCCCCCCCCCCAAACCTCAGACCCCCATGATAACTCCCCCACTCTACGTGGCCCCTTTCCTTTCTTCCTCCCTTCTGCCCATCTGCCTCTCACCCCCCTTTCCCTTCCTTTCCCCTTCACCCCACTCTCCCGTTCACATTCCTCACCCCATCACCCACCTTCTCACCCAGCTCCTCACCCACCTCCTCACCCAGCTCCTCACCCAGCTCCTCACCCAACAACCTGACATCTCAAATAATGTCAACCAGGACAGTTAAGGTCGTTACTGCCTCACAAAACCAAGGCAGCAACTGAATGCATGAATATCTTTGACAAACAATGAAAAATAAGTACTAACAAATAAAAATTCCAGATAATACACATTGCAAAAACAAACCCGGACGCCATTATCCTTGGCAACCGTCCTCTCCAATGTACGGCTGTTGGTAGAATATTGGAACTCAAGATTGACAGAACATGAACCAATATTCACGTAAGGAACTGAATAAAAACGAAGCTAAAACAGCTTTAGGAAAACTAAGGAGATCCCGTAGTCTCAGCACAAACACACAGCTATACTTATATAAGTTTTATACTATACAATACACCTTAAAGAAAACGAACATGTTAAAACTGCAAGGAGTGCAAAATAAGGCGCTAAGGAGAGCAGCAAAACACCATCCACCATATGATCTGACAATCCAGGAGCTCCATGAACTCCTGAACATACAGTCACTAAACATCAGACTGCAGCACCAAGCCATCAGGGTGTGGAACACCATCGGCATGTTAGAGGACCCAATGTTAGAGAGATTACTCCAAGATGAGACGCCCCGCTCCCACAGCTGGTGGCCCAAGATGAGACGCCACACTCCCACAGCTGGTGGCCCAAGATGAGACGCCCCACTCCCACAGCTGGTGGCTCAAGATGAGACGCCCCGCTCCCTCAGCTGGTGGCTCAAGATGAGACGCCCCACTCCCACAGCTGGTGGCCCAAGATGAGACGCCCCGCTCCCACAGCTGGTGGCCCAAGATGAGACGCCCCACTCCCACAGCTGGTGGCCCAAGAGCCTCGATTTACTAGATGAAAACCCCACCCCATAGTACATAATTCCTAGATGAAATACTGACCAGAAATCCTTCCCCCATAATTGGAAAAAATTGAGCATGCATGTGTGTATGTATGTATATGTGTACAGATGTGTATATGTATATGTATATAAGTATATATATATATATGTACGAATAGATCAATAAATAATAATAATAAAATAAATAGCCTTGAACAAAACATGTGTGGAAGCATCGGAGTGTGTATATATGAATGCTACACAGTATTCATCTATAGACATCCATATATGGTGAAACACACGTGAAGAACCTCTCACACACTCACAGCTCCCTGACAAGAGGGAGCCAGCTTAGCTTAGCTGCCAACACCCACACATCGTGTCAGCAAGGCGGACAGCCCGCCTGCTTTCATACCTCTCACTGTATTTCCCACTTCTATATTCCTATATATTTTTTGCTATACTGTTTAGTCGTAATGGCTTGGCGCTTTCTGTAACATCGGTCGATGTCGTTGTAGAATGATTAGGTTGTGGGCAGGAATTGGAGTACCAAACGTCCACTGCTTTTTCTTAGTTTTATTATAAATATATATATATATCTTCTATCTTCTACACGGGCCACGAACTAGCTTGTAGAGTGTGTAAGGGAGCGCGTGTAGACGCTCTGATGCCCGGGGTGTGTCTGAGGTCTGTGGTCTGTAGCAGAGTAGATTGCACTCAAATCTGCTGACACGTTGTTGATACTTATTAAGTTGTTTAGCTTAAGAGGGTATTAGGTCACCCTATGTGTATGTCCATGGGCGACTAACTGGCGTCCAACACTTTCTCCTGACAGTCCCCTTGCCTAAATTTCCCATTTCTTAATTTATTCCTTCGCCTGTTTCTCTATTTTCTTTTCTAAGAAATGGATATGAAAATGGCGAGAGGCGGGACATTAAAAGCTAGACCTCAATTCCCGGTAGTCGGTGTTAGGTAAGAACAGCAGAACACAGGAAACCACAGAAGACCTTGTAGTCCTTTAGCTCTAATTTATATCCGCACAAACTCACTCACGCACATGTCTCACCTACGCTTGAAACAACCCAGCGACCCCGCGTCCATTATGTTATCCGGTAATTTGTTCCATAGACCTATCACCCGGTTTTCAAACCAGTATTTACCAAGGGATTATACTTAATCTAAACGCAACCTCTTGGGCCGGACGGTAGAGCGACGGTCTTGCTGCATGCAGGTCGGCGTTCAATCCCCCGACCCTCCAAGCGGTTGGGCACCATACCTTCCCGTCCGTCTCATCCCACATCCTTATCCTGACCCCTTCTCAGTGCTATATAATCGTAGTGGCTTGGCGCTTTCTCCTGAAAATTCCCCTTAATTAATCTAAACTTATTAATATGCATTTAGGCCTAGAATTGCTTGTTTAGGCCAAGGATAGGTTAGGTTAATTCGAACAGTTGCTCTTCCATTTTAATTTAAGCCAACTGAGACAATCCAGGAGTTCAAACTACTTTTTAAGGGTACAACAATCCATTTGTATACGTTAGCTCAATAGTTGCTTTTATGTACTATCATTATGAGATGAGATGTTTATATGAGTAAGGTGATGGTGATGGTGGTGACCATTATGGTGAGGTTGTGGTGATGGTGGTGACCGTGACACACTGACACCCACAGGAAAGGGATATTACTGAGACTTTGGGGGGGGGGGGATGGTGGGGAGGCTGTGGAGGGGGTGCGGTTCAGTGGGGGGATTCGGTGCTGGGGGTGTTTTGGTCTGTGTGGGTTCTCACCTAGTTGTTGTTATGCTTGCGGGGGTTGAGCTCTGGCTCTTTGGTCCCGCCTCTCAACTGTCAATCAACTGATGTACAGATTCCTGAGCCTACTGAGCTCTATCATATCTACATTTGAAACTGTGTATGGAGTCAGCCTCCACCACATCACTGCCTGATGCATTCCACCTGTTAACTACTCTGACACTGAACAAAATTTTTCCAACGTCTCTGTGGCTCATCTGGGTATTAAGTTTTCACCTGTGTCCCCTTGTTCGTGTCCCGCCCGTGCTGAAGAGTTTGTCTTTGTCCACCCTGTCAATTCCTCTGAGAATTTTGTAGGTGGTGACCCCTTACTCTTCTGTCTTCCAGGGACGTGAGGTTAAGCTTCCGTAGCCTTTCCTCGTAGCTCATACCTCTCAGTTCTGGGATTAGTCTAGTGGCACACTTCTGAATCTTTTCTTAACTTTGTTGTGTGTTTTACTAGGTATGGAATCCAGGCTGGAGCTGCATATTCCAGGGTTGGTCTGACATAAGTAGTATACAGGGTCCTGAACGATGCCTTACACAAGTTTCTAAAGGCAGTTCTTATGTTGGCCAGTCTAGCATATGCCGCTGAGGATATCCTTTTGATGTGGGCTTCTGGGGACAGGTTCGGTGTGATATCAACCCCCAGATCTTTCTCTCTATTTGACTCTTGCAGGATTTCACCTCCCAGATGGTACCTTGTGTTCAGCCTCCTGCTCCCTTCACCTAATTTTATTACTTTACACTTTCCTGGGTTTAACTTTAGCAGCCATGTTCTAGACCATTCTTCCAGTTTGTCCAGGTCATCCTGTAGTCTCTGTCTATCTTCATATTCATGTTTTCAGCATCAGCAAATATTTAGAGGAATGAGTCTTTACCCTCTGGAAGATCGTTTACATATATCATAAACAGGATGGGTCCAAGTACAGAGCCCTGTGGGACTCCGCTGGTCACATCGATGCGCCAATTCTTCGCATATACACTTTTTAACTGGCAAGTAATATGAGCAAATCTTCATGTTAAATTTATTGCCCCACAACAACGTATGGCTCTAGTCATGAGACCCTCACTACTAATGATAGGTTGTTGGTGTTGGGCATTAAGGACATTTAATATTTAATAATTTAATAATTTAATATTTAATAATAAATTTAATAGGTGTGACCGATGTACTGAAACTGAGACTATACTTATATTTTATTTCTGTAAACCGAAAGTTGTTGTTGTAAACTGGGTTACAGACACTCTTAAAGCTTTATGTGGACCAAGCATTAGAGTGGAGTTAATGAGGTTTTTAATGTTCACCATTGACATAAAATGCAAGACAAATAATTATACAATAATTATGCTACTTTCTGATTACGTTTTCTGATTAAATCTTGGAAACGGGAGAATTTAATTCACCTGAGCTGTAGGAGGCTCGAACACTGGCCCCCCCAAGCGTGTGAGGCCGAAGCTCAACCGACTAGGCTATTTATTTAACGGTAGAATGACATTGTGACAAAAGGGAAAAGGGTGCAGGGGGGGGGGGCAAAAAAGATGTATGGGGGGGGGGGAATGGGGTGCAGGGGGGCAAAAAGGTTGAGAGCCACTGGTTTACTGGAAAATATAATGAACTACGTGATCAGCTTGTGGACACCAGCTAAATAAAAACAATTTAAAGTAGATATAATAAAACTAATTTATGGCCGGGAGCCGTTATTTTGAAGAACTGCGAGGCGGAGCTCAAGAGCAAAAGCCCGATCTTGCAAGCACAAATAGGTAACTACACATAGGAGAAAATACACACACACACAGAGCCATTTAAGCCTCGCAGATTTGAACTTCAAAAATGCCGGTACGTCGGCCTGAAAATAAAGCGTGACGTCAGAGCCAGTGACGTCACTCCTCTCCGCCAATAGCGAACGCTTACCAAACTGAATTATAAAATACACTTGTGACGACACAGTGACGTCACAGTGACCTCGCACCCTTCCGCCAATCACGTCCGCTAAACAGAGTTCTTTGAGTGCAACTTAAGTAACGCCGATAACCTAACCGGAACTTGATTTGCCACTCCGTCAAAAATACGACTGTGTCCCTAATCATAAACCTAACTGAGGCTAATACAGATAAAACGTTAATATCGCGGTGCTTCAATTTGTACCAATTCGTGCTATGTGTGGCTAGGATGTGGTGATGAGTTGCTAGGTGTGGCTAGGATATGTGGTCATGATGTACCACAAGAATCATCTCAAAATAACTATGTACTTTGTACTCACCTATTTGTGCATGCAGTATCGAGCTTTAGCTCTTGGACCCCGTCTTTCTAGCCGCCAGTTGTGTAATGTAATGACTCTAGCTTTATTGGCATTCATTTTGACCGTTTTTTTCTGCTCTGTCAATGTCTGTGAGTACTTTATGTCTCTATCATGTCTCTAATATGTCTCTAATATGTCTCCCACCACCTCCTTTTTCCTTCTTTTCTAACTGAGTCAGGTCTTAGTCTGTTTTTTTCGGTCTTTCTTCATACTTCATCCGTCGAAATAATGGGGCGAACCTCGTTGAAAAATGTTGGAACTTTTCAATTTTTTGTTTAATGGGGCTTTACGATGGAGCTGCGTACTCTAAAGTTGGTCTCACGTAGGCGGTGTACAGCGATCTAAACGTCTCCTTATTTAGGTTCCTGAATGATGATCTGACTTTCGCTAGTGTCGAGTATGCTGCTGATGTTATCCTGTTTATATGAGACTCATGTATAAATGTAGCATTTTCCCTTGTAAATTGATTTAAATATGATCTTTATATTGTATATTATTCCACACCCCAGAAGGATTCGAACCCAGACAGCCAGGAGCACTATGCACCATAGCATTCCTGGTTCCTTAACCACTCGACCACCGTGACTGTACCGGTATACAATCACGGTGGTCGAGTGGTTAAGGAACCACGTACGCCATGGTGCATAGTGCTCCTGGCTGTCTGGGTTCGAATCTTTCTGGGGGTGGAGGTTTCAGTTGCATATTGGCTTGGGGACCATTCAAGCTTGTTCGCATATTGTATATTATTTGCTAGAGAAAAACAAAAGTATCCATCCCATAGGCCCTCCACCCACACGCTCAACACTTAATAATGCAAAGACGATCATTAGACCCACTTTGGTCAGGGAAGGTTCTCAGGACACGCTAGTAGGCACCCTCCTTCACGCTTCCCCAGCCTGCCTGGCAACGCTGATACACCCCCGCCCCCCAGCAAGGCTCCCCCCCCCCAGCAAAGCCTCACAACAAGGCCCCACCAACACGCCCTGCACGCACCCCCCTCTCCACCCTGGTGCTTACCTGTCCACCAGCCATTGTGGGGTCTGACGCGCGTGTTGCTAGTGAGGCACCGTGGCTTGATGTCTGTAGATCACGCACGCACATGCACACGCACACACGCACATGCACACGCACACACGCACACACACACGCACCCACACACGCACACACGCACACACACGTGCACACACACACACGCACACACACACACGCACACGCACACGCACACACACACACACACACACACACACACACACACACACACACACACACACACACACACACACGTGTGGTGGAGGCTGACTCCATACACAGTTTCAAGTGTAGATATGATAGAGCCCAATAGGCTCAGGAACCTGTACACCTGTTGATTGACAGTTGAGAGGCGGGACCAAAGAGCCAGAGTTCAACCCCCGCAAGCACAACTAGGTGAGTACAACTAGGTGAGTACACACCCACACGCACACAGACACACACACACACACATCTCACTCGCAAAAGAGTTGGCCAACTGCTGGAAGAAGGCAAAAATTCATTTATGGGAACATAAACGAAATGTCTAACGTAGATACAGAGTAAATCAGAGGTCAAACGAGAGGGCAACGGATGAGATTTGAAACAGAGATGACCCATCTATATCTATAAAATATAGATGTGTCGTAGGTCAGTCGGGGTCGGCCCAAGTGCCACCCTTTTAACAAAATCGGCATCTATAGCGACCCCAGCGATTTTTATGAAGTCTGAAATTAAATTGGGCGATGCATTTCCGTTGTGTATAAATGATTCTCTGCCATTTACCCACACATTTTGATGATGGACTGGGAACAAATATGAATTCGATCTGGTAACAGTATTGCATTTTCTGGGAGAGAGAGAGAGGAAGAGAGAGAGAGAGAGAGAGAGAAGAGAGAGAGAGGAGAGAGAGAGAAGAGAGAGAGAGAGAGAGAGAGAGAGAGAGAGAGAGAGAGAGAGAGAGGGAGAGGAGGGGGGGGGAGAAAGAGGGAAGAAGAGGGGAGGGGGAGGGAGGAGAAATGTTGAAAGAGGAATAGGGGAAGGGGAGATGAGAGGGGCAGATAGAGGAACAGAGGGCATAGAGAGGTAAGAGAGAGGGAGAGATGTACAGAAAGAGAGAAGAGAAAAAGATAGGAGGGATGGGGGGTGTGAGACCCAAGTACTGCCGGGTACCCCCATCAAGTAAGCATATATAAGATAAGTGAACAAAGGGGGGAATGAGCTTAGGAACTAGTTCATGAAGCACATATTGGTGAGTACGCTTCTCCTGCTCCCTCACTCATACGCCTGTACATTCCGTACTGCCTCCACACACAGTCACACACCCCATCCTCACAAGCCAGCCACCCAACACTCCACATAATCTCACTTCCCCACTTCCCTCCATGCACAAACATGTGCACCAGAGCAGCCACCACATATGTGATTACCGTTATCCCCATGTACACACTTGCTGCTTCAAGTGTACCGCCTACAAGTGTCCAACATACATCTGTTGTACTCAGATAACCTATCCAACATAAATCACTCACATAAAGGTTATGAATATGCACCAGGTGTGCAGAGAGCACCTGTAGAGGTGATGCACGAGAGAGAGAGAGAGAGAGAGAGAGAGAGAGAGAGAGGAGAGAGAGAGAGAGAGAGAGGGAGAGGGAGAGAGAGAGAGAGAGAGAGAGAGAGAGAGAGAGAGAGAGAGAGAGAGAGAAGAGGAGAGAGAGAGAGAGAGAGAGAGAGAGAGAGAGAGAGTGAGTTCAGATTCATGGTTTATATTGTACCTCTTCTCTTTGATAAGGGTACCACTAATCTTTATCAACCTGCTTCTCTTTCTTTACCCCTCTCTTCCTTCCTTTTCTTTTACATTTATTATAATCCTTCTCATTCCCTATCTGTCTCCCTCTCTTTATCCTCCTCCCTCTCCTTTTTTACACAATTATTCCCCTTCCATCTCCCTTTCTTCATCCTCCTTCCTCTTCTTTTTGTCTCTCTTTATCCTCTTGCCTCATCAGTTCACATCTTTCCATTTCTCTGTATTTTAGCGAATTGGGTGTGAGTTCCTCATGCATGTAGTAACTAAAGGAAACACGGCCCCTTTATACCAGAGTGAGGAGGTTCATGATATTTGGGGGCCTATCCGGGAGACTAACCCAGACCCCTCGCACAACAGGTCCATCGCATGGTTGCGGAATCTTGCTTCTTCCCACAGCTCTCAGCTCCTGGGCTCATACTCGCTACTGGATACTGTCCTTATCTTCTTTTGTGTCAGTTCTGCTCACAAGCATCGGTTGACAATATTGTTCTTGCAACGATGGAACGACAGTGGGTAGACGTGTGACTTTCAGATTCTCGGGCATGAAGTGACCTGCCTCAGCCTATCTATTTGCTTATCTTGCAAGATGTCACTGTCCTTTGTGCTGATTGGTTTCCACAGGTAACTTCATCTTGGTTACCATGACAACTGGAGCCTCCAGCTCCTAAAATCTCTCATGACACCCTCATCTTGGCAGGAAAGGTTTTAGTGCCACCCAGAGGTCTCCTCACCATGTAACTCATGAAGCTGCATTATCTCTTTCTTGAAGCTAGATTATCTCTTTGTTGATGTTGAATTATCTCCTTACTGAAAGTAGATTATCTCTTTCAAAACTCGATTGCCTCCTTCTTGAACCTGGATTATATCCTTCTTGAAGTTGCATTATCTCCTCGAAGTTGGATTATCTCCTTCTGAAGCTGAATTATCCCTTTCTTAAAGCTGGATTATCTCTATTTTGAAGCATTGTGACTGTAAGTCACAATGGCTGATGCTCAGGTGTGTGAGAGCCGCGGGATACGAACAAAATTAATTGTTACTTACACATGTTTTTGTTACAAAAATTGTATTACATTTTTTTACAACAATTGTTACAAAACAACCTCTGCAGAAGTTCTACTGAACTTACTTGGATCCAAGTAAGTTCAGTAAAACTTCTGGTTTCAACTCTTTTTGACCATGTCATAGCTCAGTCGATTAAGGCAGCGTCTGGGATGCTCTCGGACGTAGGTTCGAATCCTCATCACGGCTCTTGTAGATTTGCTCAGCTTAATAAATTCGCCATTAGAGTATGGGCGTTTAGCACAAACAATATTCCCTGATATAACCAATCTGGTCATCAGGGGTTGTAATGACTTCCTTACCCAAGAAGGTCATTGGTGTCTCCTGGCTACCTATTGATGATTTGACCTCATTTAACTTAGTTTTCCTTAAGTCTGATTTAGGTGGGTAATCATACGAAACTTTTTGGGGATTAGCTTGGTAGTGGCGTTCCAAGTTGCTGGCTTTAGAATGAATGACATTTGGCAGATAAGACACAAAGGTTTACCTTCTACAATGTAAACTCTTCCTCACACACTGACTGAAAATTTACGTTTTCATATTCACATTTAATTTTTTTTATTTTTTTTTTTTTTTTTAGTTTTTTACAATTTGAAGCCATCTTCTTTCAGAAAGTTTTCACAGACGGTACTTTAATAAGATTTATATGAAGTGAACCAACTTGGTGTTCACAGTTCACCGTCATCATTTACACTCCCTTCCCCAAGTTGTTGTTTAAGATTCAGCTACTGTGAACAAAACGTTTCAAGTAGCACGGGCTATGGTGAGCCCGTAGTGGACTTACCTGGCACATGAGCGGGGTTGTAACTTGCCTTCCTAAGGTATCGCAACTCTTTATATAGCTGCATGTTTCTTGTTCTGGATTCGGGTCGAAGTTTCTAGAATATTCGAATTCTCTAGAATTTTTCACGAGCCGCATATTAAAGGTCAAAAAGCCGCGGTTTGGCGTCCCCCTGATCTATAGAATCCATATTAATGGTGACATATATGTAAGGCAATCCACACACCACACACACACACAGAGGCGGGACCAAAGAGCCAGAGCTCAACCCCCGCAAACACAACTAGGTGAGTACACACACACACACACGCACACACAGGCGGGATCCAAGAGTCAATGCTCGATCCTGCAAGCACAAATAGGTGAGTACACACTCACAGCTCCCTGTCAGAGAGAACAGGCTTAGCTTAGCTGCCAACACCCACACATCGTGTCAGCAAGGCGGACAGCCCGCCCCTTACCTATACTATATTTAACTCACACAATATTTCCCATTTCCAAACTTTTCCCTTCGCCTCTCTCTCTCTCTTCCCTCTTTATTCCCCTCCCTCCTCTCCTCTCCAAAAAGAAGTGTGTTCATCATATGCAAGACACAACAGGGAAGTCGTCCGTTGAGGAGCGATGTGTGTATAGTTACGCTACGGTAAATGTAGATGTAGCGGCCCGGTACCACGGTGTACCGGGGTGTACCGTGGTGTACTGGGGTGTACCGCGGTGTACCGTGGTGTACCGGGCCACTACAAGTTCTGGCCACGCCCCATATTCACTAACAACAACTCCCTTTCATATTGCTTCTCCTGCACCCTTATTCTCCTTCCATCTCCCTTCCTCTTCCTTCTTCCTCTTCCTTTCTCTTTACTCCATCTTTCCTCTCAACTTCCCCCCCCCACTCTCCTCCCCAACACCTGTGACCCAGCACAGGTATTTAATTTTACTCAGCATGCACCTGTGTCCGGGAGCAGCTGTGTTAGCACATGTTGTTACAGGTGTTGACCTGGCTATTGAGAGAGAGAGAGAGAGAGAGAGAGAGAGAGAGAGAGAGAGAGAGAGAGAGAGAGAGAGAGAGAGAGAGAGGGAGGGAGGAGGGAGGGAGGGAGGGAGGGAGGGAGGAGAGGGAGGGAGGGAGGGAGGGGGAGGGAGGGAGGGAGGGGGGGGAGGGAGGGAGGGAGGGGGAGGGAGGGAGGGAGGGAGGAGAGAGAGAGAGAGAGAGAGAGAGAGAGAGAGAGAGAGAGAGAGAGGAGAGAGAGAGAGAGAGCGAGAGAGAGAGAGAGAGAGAGAGAGAGGGAGGGAGGGAGGGGAGGGAGGGAGGGAGGGAGGGAGGGAGGGTGGGAGGGAGGGGGAGAGAGAGAGAGAGAGAGAGAGAGAGAGAGAAGAGAGAGAGAGAGAGAGAGAGAGAGAGAGAGAGAGAGAGAGAGAGAGAGAGAGAGAGAGAGAGAGATAGAGAGATACAGAGAGAGAGAGAGAAAATGTGTCCAATAATTTTTTTCCTAACACAGACGTGGCCAATGATTTTCGAGGAATCCGTTGAGAATGTTAGAGAGGTGTTAGCCTACCTGTAGTGCGGGGAGTGAGTGAGCACCCACATGTGTTTGACCAGTGAACGAATATGAGGATGGACTTACCACCTAACCTAACCTTCCTCCTGATGTGGCTGAGTAGTAGTTTCTGTTGCCCCCCTTCCTCTGAGTACTGTGTCATCCATCAGCCCGTCCGCCTGTTCTGGTAGTACTTATAGTAACGATGAGCACAATAGTACATTGCGTACAACGCAATTAGAAAGTAGAAGTCGATACTATTGAATTTGGATAAACCGGAATTTTTTTTTATAATTTATGTTGTCAAGACACTAAACTAACTTAACTTAACCTTGCTAGGACTAATATACGATATCTGAGGTCTAATATAGTACATATATGTGCTATACTAGGCCTAGGGATATTTATGGTTATTTTTTAGCTTCATTATGTTCAGACTAATATAGTGAATAGTACAAATTTCTACTAGCCTAGCTTAGTACAAATTTCTACTAGCCTAGCTTAGTACAAATTTCTACTAGCCTAGCTTAGTACTAATCTAACAGCTTAATACGTCAATCTATGTACTATGGTGCACATAGTTACAGAAACTACTGTGTAAACAGGAGGATGGGTTGAGTGTGTATTGTGTGTGTTGTGTGCGTGTGTTCACATAACTATGTTTGCGGGTATTGAACTTTTGGCGAGTGTGGCATACTGGTTCGTTATCTACAGCTGTTTTTATTATTATTATTATTATTATTATTATTATTATTATTATTATTATTATTATTATTATTATTATTATTATTATTATTATTTTTCTACCACAGACGGGCCACATATTTACAATGCTAACTAACATATATACATTTTCTTCTGTCCTCCATGGACAGGGTGAGAGATGTGTTAAACACACAGTTCAAGGTTTATTGAACACTCATAAAGTGTTCGATGTGTCTTTTACATAGTGTCATTAATGTACATTTACAAGGTGAAATGTAATTCTGATCAGCTCTACAGCTGTGTGTGGGACTCTGCCTCCACCATCTAACTTCTTAGTGCCTTCCATCTCTTCACTGTTCTTACAGTGAATGTTGTTAACTAATCTAAACTTCTAATCTAATCTACTCTAACTTCTTAGTGCCTTCAACATTTGTGAATGTTGTTTTTCTAAAAGCCTCTGTTGCTTATTTGAATGCTTAGTTTAGTTTGCGTGTCTTGACAGGTTCGTGTCCTACCAATTCTAATTAAGCTGTCCTGTACATCCCCCTGGTAATCTTAATATTTTAGTCATGTCTCCTCTAACCTTAGGAAGGGGGGGGGGGAAATAGCCTAAGCTACTTTTCTCTCTCCTTGAGACGTTTTTTTTCTTATCTCAATAACATACTTGAACTTGAACTTGATCCTCTACCCCATCTGTTTTGTAGCGAAGTTTAATTACCTAAGACTTTTCTCATAACTCATACTTCTCATCGCTAGTTATTAGCATATACCCACCCACTTTTTTCCAGTTTCTTTTTGTTTATCGAGTTAAGGAGTCGACGCTTATGCAGCATATTTCCAGATATAATCGGACACATGTGGTCGACAGGTCGACGACTACATGGCTCTCTACTCCAGTCTTCTAACATCAGCTGTTATCCTGACCAGCCTT
>NC_091154.1:33003202-33011653 GCF_040958095.1 Procambarus clarkii | reverse complement strand
AGTACACTAGTAGCACTACTAGTACACTAGTAGCACATACTGGTACACTAGTAGCACTACTAGTACACCAGTAGCACTACTAGTACACCAGTAGCACTACTAGTACACCAGTAGCACTACTAGTACACTAGTAGCACATACTGGTACACTAGTAGCACTACTAGTTCACCAGTAGCACTACTAGTACACTAGTAGCACTACTAGTACACCAGTAGCACTACTAGTACACTAGTAGCACTACTAGTACACCAGTAGCACTACTAGTACACTAGTAGCACTACTAGTACACCAGTAGCACTACTAGTACAATAGTAGCACTACTAGTACACTAGTAGCACTACTAGTACACTAGTAGCACTACTAGTACACCAGTAGCACTACTAGTACACCAGTAGCACTACTAGTACACTAGTAGCACTACTAGTACACTAGTAGCACTACTAGTACACTAGTAGCACTACTAGTACACTAGTAGCACTACTAGTACACTAGTAGCACTACTAGTACACCAGTAGCACTACTAGTACACCAGTAGCACTACTAGTACACCAGTAGCACTACTAGTATACCAGTAGCACTACTAGTACACCAGTAGCACTACTAGTACACCAGTAGCACTACTAGTACACCAGTAGCACTACTAGTATACCAGTAGCACTACTAGTACACCAGTAGCACTACTAGTACACTAGTAGCACATACTGGTACACTAGTAGCACTACTAGTACACCAGTAGCACTACTAGTACACCAGTAGCACTACTAGTATACCAGTAGCACTACTAGTACACCAGTAGCACTACTAGTACACCAGTAGCACTACTAGTACACCAGTAGCACTACTAGTACACTAGTAGCACTACTAGTACTAGACTCAGTAATAGTTATGTCAGTAGTAGTCGTATAAGCAGTAGCAGCAGTACTAGTAGTAGAATCAATAATAGTAATATGAGTACTAGTCGTATAAATAGTAGTAACATTTATTGCTTTTAATAGTAGCCTACTAGCAGCAGCAGCAGCAGCAGTGGTTCTTGTAGAACTATTACAAAAAATGTTCTATATATGCATCCTTTTGCATTAAAAATTATTTTCACATACAGCACCAATGAAGGTAATAATAATAAAATTAGTAGCAATAATAATAATAATAATAATAATAATAATAATAAAATTAGTAGCAATAATAATAATAATAATAATAATAATAATAATAATAATAATAATAATAAAATTAGTAGCAATAATAATAATAATAATAATAATAATAAAAAAATAATAATAATAATAATAATAATAAAAAAATAATAATAATAATAATAAAATTAGTAGCAATAATAATAATAATAATAATAATAATAATAATAATAATAATAATAATAATAAAATTAGTAGCAATAATAATAATAATAATAATAATAATAATAAAATAATAATAATAATAATAAAATTAGTAGCAATAATAATAATAATAATAATAATAATAATAATAATAAAATTAGTAGCAATAATAATAATAATAATAATAAAATTAGTAGCAATAATAATAATAATTTAATAATAATACAAATAATAACAATAATTTTATTGTCTCACATAACACAGGCGGACGAGGCGTCACTTTATACATAATTGCTATCCAGAGCGTTGTGTGTGGATGCAAGTTTTCCACTCACATGTTTATATACATGTGGTACACTACTGAGAAGTGGTGCACACAAGACAAAGTTGGAGAAGAGTCACGGGTACGACACCGGACTAGTCTCAGAGGTGAGAGGTATGAGTTACGAGGAAAGGCTACGGGAGGTAAGACCTCACGTCCCTGGAAGATGGAAGAGTTAGGAGAGACATGATCACCACCTACAAGATTCTCAGAGGAATTGATAGGGTGGACGAAGATAAACTATTTAACACGGGTGGAACACGAACAAGGGAACACAGGTGGAAACTTAGTACATAAATGAGCCACAAAGACATTAGAGAGAATTTGTTTAGTGTCAGAGTAGTTAACAGGTGGAATGCATTAGGCAGTGATGTGGTGGAGGCTGACTCCATACACAGTTTCAAGTGTAGATATGATAGAGCCCGGCCAACATGTTTAAGAATCTGGACACCACTTGATTGACAGTTGACAGGCGGGGTCCAAAGAGCCGAAGTTCAACCCCTTTAAGTACAATTAGGTGAGTACACCCCAAAGTATATATATATATATATATATATATATATATATATATATATATATATATATATATATATATATATATATATATACACATATACATATATATACACCAATTGTTCTGTGATGTATATCTCGGCATGTGTGTGTGTGTGTGTGTGTGTGTGTGTGTGTGTGTGTGTGTGTGTGTGTGTGTGTGTGTGTGTGTGTGTGTGTGTGTGTGTGTGTGTGTGTGCGTGCGTGCAGAAGTGTCTGGACCAATAGCGCTCCGAGCCCTGAGGATGTAAATAGTGACGGTCTACTACTTGTTGGCTGATGGCTGAGGAACACGTGTTCTCTATTGATTTTCCCTCATCCACATTTATCCTTAAAGCGATTGGTGTCAGCAACTCGAGTAAGCCTTGTTACTCCGCTGTAGTAACTGACTTATCCCTCTGTTAAAGCACTAGCCAACCTAATTTGGAATTGCGATGAAAGCTCATATAATGTCAGTGTGTGTGTATATTTACCTTGGTATAGTTTCAAATTCACAGGATGAGAGCTACGCTCGTGGTGTCCCGTCTTCCCAGAACTCTTTGTCGTATAACGCTTTGAAACTACTGAGGAATTTGGTCACCATACAACTGCTGCATATTCCAATTTTGTCTCACAATAGTCACGATCAGTTTATTAAGTATTTGACCATCCATATACAGTGGTAAGACACTCGCCCGGAGCTTCGCAAGCGCTTTGGCTTGGGTTCGTATCCTGGCCGGGGAGAATTGACCGGGAGCCAATCCTTAACTGTAAGCCTCTGTTCCCCCAGCAGTGAATGGGTACCTGGTTGTTAAACGATTTAGTGGGTCGAATTCCAGGGAAAAATTAGTATTAAGGACTTGCCCGAAACGCTATGCGTGCTAGTGGCTGTACAAGAATGTAAGAACTCTTTACATTATATATATGTGTGTGTGTGTGTGTTTGTACTCACCTAGTTGTGTTTGCGGGGGTTGAGCTCTGGCTCTTTGGTCCCGCCTCTCAACCGTCAATCAACAACACACGTGCGCGCGCGCGCGCGCGTGTGTGTGTGTGTGTGTGTGTGTGTGTGTGTGTGTGTGTGTGTGTGTGTGTGTGTGTGTGTGTGTGTATGTGTGTGTGTGTGTGTGTGTTGTCACGACCATCCCATCGCTTCTTATGTTTACGTCGAGTTTCCCGCCCTTCCAGTTACACCAGTCGAGCGCCGTGGGTGTGGCTGGCCTCTTCAAGGGCTGTAGGGGTACTGACAGATGTAGCGGAGCTCCTTGCCGCAGTAGGCGCTGTTGAGGCCCAGCTTGGAGGCGGTGAGGCAGCCCTCCACCCCTCCTGGGGCCGAGGGGCGGCCCTTGAGCCACCCGTGGCTGACCTCGGCCCCGGAGAGCCAGTGCCACGGGGTCGACTCCAGCTGGAGCTGGAGTCCCACGCCTGTGTCGCTCCTGGAGGACTTCTCCGTCACCTCCTCCACTTCCAGCTCCTCTCCTCCCACCCACAGCTCCTCCTCGCCTGCTTGTGATAATGGATAGTAATTATAGGTGATGAGAGTAGTGATGACTGATGTGATGGGAGAAATGGAGCACGTTCAGGGACATTCAGAATCTGATTTGAAGAACACTGACATTCAGAGAGATATCCAGACTCAGAGTAGGCTCCCTCTCAGAGCTACCCAGTACCCTCCCACGGAAGTCTTTGAAGTCCTGTCGCGGAGCCTTCCCAGGAGCCTAGCTAGGAGACCTGGTCGAGTTATGTGTGAGGCGTGAGTGTGTGCACCTCACACTCACACTCACAGTGTGTGAGGATACAGCTTCAGTCATGCAGTATCTCTAGTTTCTGCCGGTGGCTCAGCTCATGTTGTTATCTTTAACTAGTATTTCTAAATTAAAAGTAAATAATGAGAAATATATGTCAAATGTTAATGAGGCTATCCAGTTGCCTTTAAATTAACGTATTTGATGAGGGATTTGTAATAATTAATAATGATTGATGTCAAGGAGTGAAGGTCACTCACTATTACACAGTGAATATAGTGATTATGATGTTGATGTTATCATTACGTTGAAGATGTTATCATTACGTTGTTACGTTATCATTACGTTGAAGATGACACACAACTCCATTTGTCTACACATAAATGGACGGTGTATACCCTTCGCCTGCACTCTGCCGCTATCTTACCTGTTATCTCCATATCCTCTCCTTACAGCTTCTACCCCTTTATCCTTCTCCTTCCCCTTTACCCTATTATCCTCCCCCCCCTTTTGATACATTCCCTTACCTCCTTTATTTCCATTTCCTCCCCAACTCACTCTCATCTCCTCCCATTCCTTCTCTCCCATCTCATGTTCTACAACAGAACCTAACCACCTAACCTAACCTAACCTATGCCTAACCTAACCTAACCTAACCTAACCTAACCTAACCTAACCTATGCCTAACCTAACCTAACCTAACCTAACCTATGCCTAACCAACCCGTTCTCGCACTTTCTTACAGTCAATATTGACTTATTAAATACGTGCATATGTGACATACTTAGCATACTAGTTTACCTTGAAAAGCTTCATAAAAAACACCGACCTTACCTAACCTTCTTAGTATGTTAAGATAAGCATCTTATTGCTTCGTAATTACAATTATTACTTAACCTATACCTATAACAGGTTAAGTAATAATTGTAATTATGAAGCAATAAGATGCTTATCTTAACATACTAAGAAGGTTAGGTAAGGTCGGTGTTTTCTATGAAGCTTTTCAAGGTAAACTAGTATGTTAAATATGTCACATATGCACGTATTTAATAAGTCAATATTGACTATACGAAAGTGCGAGAACGAGTTGGCCTAACACTACCAGCCCAGCCTCCTAAAGGGAAGTACTTATAGTAACTACTTGATGGAAAGTACCAACATGTAGTGATGGACCGCCAGACAGTTCATTATTGTATGGTTAAATTTGGACAAACCAGGAATGTTGTTTAACAGCAACATAAATATAAGATCTAACCCTAACCTCTCCTAGTAATTCTAGTCCTAATACACGGTATCTTAGGCCTAATATAGTACATATATGTGCCATACTAGGCTTAGGAATATTTAAGCTTGGTTTTTTATCTTTATTTTTTCCGGACTGTATAAAATATAAAATAAATACTACAAAAAGTGGTTTTACTGGCGGTCGGTCCATCACTACACGTTGGTACTTTGGACAAAATGGTTATAATAAGTATTTTAATTTCAGGAGCATGGGGTTAAAATATGCACAATGTGTTAATATAAACAGAAATATAATAATATATATATATATATAATATATATATATATAATATATATAATATGTTAATATAAACAGAAATATAATAATAATATATATATATATATATATATATATATATATATATATATATATATAATATATATATATAATATATATATAATATATATATATATATATATATATATATATATATATTATATATATATATATATATATATATATATATACATATATATATATATATATATATATATATATATATATATATATATATATATATGAAAACATTCCAATTTTGAGTGAACATCTTATTAAAATTGCAGAATGCATCTTGGGGGTCGGCCGCTGCATGGCATGAACAGAACCACGAGGGCGGGTGGCAGGAATGGGTGACGGATGGCAGGAATTGGTGACGGATGACAGGAATGGGTGACGGATGACAGGAATGGGTGACGGATGATAGGAATGGGTGACGGATGACAGGAATGGGTGACGGATGACAGGAATGGGTGACGGATGACAGGAATGGGTGACGGATGGCAGGAATGGGTGACGGGTAACAGGAATGGGTGACGGATGACAGGAATGGGTGACGGATGACAGGAATGGGTGACAGATGACAGGAATGGGTGACGGATGATAGGAATGGGTGACGGATGACAGGAATGGGTGACGGATGACAGGAATGGGTGACGGATGGCAGGAATGGGTGACGGGTAACAGGAATGGGTGACGGATGACAGGAATGGGTGACGGATGACAGGAATGGGTGACGGATGACAGGAATGGGTGACGGATGACAGGAATGGGTGACGGATGACAGGAATGGGTGACGGATGGCAGGAATGGGTGACGGGTAACAGGAATGGGTGACGGATGACAGGAATGGGTGACGGGTGGCAGGAATGGGTGACGGGTGGCAGGAATGGGTGACGGGTGGCAGGAATGGGTGACGGGACTCACCAATGTGGTTCCTGATGGCCAGGATGAAGGTAATGGGGTCTTCGGGTTGGGCGAGTTCGGCGCCCACGTTCTTGCAGAACTTCCTGGCCTGAGGCCACGTGAGCTGCTCCACCTCCTCGCTGAACCAGAAGCACTCCTGCCCCTCCAGGACGAAGCTGTCAGGACAATGGGCGACTGCCGGGAGGAAAGGTGGATGACGATGGGTTTTTTGACGAGTTACACCTGCTTCCTTGTTCATATATTTTGGTAATTTATAGAACATAAGTCATGCACTCCCACATGTACTTACAATAATACAGTCCCACTTGAACTCCAAACATTCATTCTTATTATCCCTCCTACCTTGCTCCCTTCTTCTCTCTCTCCCTCCATTATTTCCTACCTTCCTTCCTCCCTCCTTCCCTACCTCACTCTCAGTTTCAGTGGAACACAATTTCCGTCACGTACCAACAACATCGTCCATGCAACTTTTGGAGCTTGCGTTTATAAAGTTGTCGGTGAAGTTGTCAAAGTCGGAGGTAAAGTTGTCAAAGTTGGCGGTGAACTTGTCAAAGTTGCCCACTACGAGCTCGAGGGCCTCCGTCACGTTGTGGAAGTCTGCCTGCAGCTTCAGGAGGCCCGTCGCCGTCACCTGCGCCAGCTCCAGCGCCTCTGTGGAGGCAAGTCATAATAATATAAAGGAATGTAGCATCTTTCTGGCACTGCATTGGCACACAGTGAGAGTTATTATCATCATACACTTGTAAACATTGTTTCCTCTTATGCTTTATAGGAAGATATTTGCAGGTTGGATATATATATATATATATATATATATATATATATATATATATATATATATATATATATATATATATATATATATATATATATATATATATATATAGTGTGTGTATGTGTGTATTCAGCTAGTTATGTTTGCGGGGGTTGAGCTTTGCTCTTTCATCCCGCCTCTCAACTGTCAACCAACTGTTTACTAACTACTTTCTTTCCTCTGTGTGTGTTGTGTGGAAGTGATTTATATCAAAAAGGATTATCTGTCGATGATTTTTTTAACTGAAAAGTGTCTCGGAGTTTATCAGTGTTAAGTGTGACTCTCTCTCTCTCTCTCTCTCTCTCTGTCTCTCTCTCTCTCTCTCTCTCTCTCTCTCTCTCTCTCTCTCTCTCTCTCTCTCTCTCTCTCTCTCTCTCCGAAAGAGTTTCTTAGTTTCTCTCTCAAGAGTGTCTCTCTGTCTCAGAATACCTCCGAGTTCCTTTCACTCAGAGAGAGCCTTTCCGCTCAGAGTGTCTCAGAGGCGTTCACTTTCTCACACTGAGTCAATCAATAACATACGCCAGAGTGCGTGAGTGCGTGTGGTTGGGCTCACCTTTGGCGAGGGAGGAGTGGTTGAGGAGGAGCTGGTCGAACACCTCCTTCAGCGTCGCCTGCAGTCCTGGGGGTGTTACAAGCAGGTGTGTAAATATACTAGTAACAGACAGGTGTGTATAAATATAGCAGTAACAGGTAGGTGTGTAAATATAGCAGTAACAGACAGGTCTGTAAATATAACAGTAACAGGTAGGTGTGTAAATATAGCAGTAACAAGTAGGTATGTAAATATAGCAGTCACAGGGAGATGAGCATATATAGTAATAACAGACAGGTATGTATATGTAGGTGTCATAAGCAGATTTGTAAACATAGAAGTTAAAAGCAGGTGTGTAAATACATCACTTAATTGGAAGAGGTTCTGTAAATACAGCAAATATAAGCAGGTGTGTAAATACAGCAAGTATAAGCAGGTGTGTAAATACAGTAAGTATAAGCAGGTGTGTAAATACAGCAAGCATAAGCAGGTGTGTAAATACGGCAAGTATAAGCAGGTGTGTAAATACGGCAAGTATAAGCAGGTGTGTAAATACGGCAAGCAGGTGTGTAAATACGGCAAGTATAAGCAGGTGTGTAAATACGGCAAATATAAGCAGGTGTGTAAATACAGCAAGTATAAGCAGGTGTGTAAATACAGGAAGTATAAGCAGGTGTGTAAATAC